>NW_011889355.1:335173-339264 GCF_000151845.1 Pteropus vampyrus | reverse complement strand
GACCTCGGCCGCCCACAGTTCTCTGTACCTCGTGAATAATCAAAAGAAATGCCTCCTTTAAGCTTATCTTTGTCTATATGATCTCCATTAAATGGATGTATTTAACATATATTTTCCTATTTAAATCTAAAGTAGGCAATTGACTAATACGCATTGCTTCGATGATACAAATCACAACGTATGACAAAATTGCTTCTATCTTAATGAGAATTACTGAGAACTAATGACCAATTTACATGTCTCCTTACAACTGCTTGACAAAAAGATAAAATAGTAGTTGAAATAAATCTTTCAGTATCTCTAAGAACATGGGTAATACGCTCAGACAGGATCAGGCTGACGGATTCGACTGTCCATTTGTATGAAGGCAAAAGAGTTTCTAACTATTTGAAAGACTCTTAGCAATCAATCTGTGGTGCCATTTCCTTGGGTGGTCCATCTGCAGATGGATATTTGCTGCAGAGTCAAAGCTTCGGAGGACATAATGACAGCGACGAAAGTGACTATTAATAGATGAAGCCCACGAGCCACGACCGTGAGCCTGGAAACCCAGGAGGTGGTGACTCTTCCACAAACGAGCATCAGCTGCATCGTTTCAGGAACCTGCCAAGAAAGCTTTAATTTTTAAAACACTAAAAAAATGGAATTTATTCTTCACTTACAACTATTAAATATATTATTTTGCCTTATTTTCTATAATCTGGTAATTGCTAAAAGTAGTATATGTTGAGAAATTATACTTTTTAAAACTTTTACTCTCCCGCCTCACTCCATTAGAATATCCAACAAATTTCCTTGTGGAAATGTGTCGTTATAAAATCTTTCAGAGGCTTTTCAAAGCAGCATTATTTGCAAATCCAGTTAAATTTATGTGAGAGGAACATACAAAAAGGAGTCCCCCGAAAATTCTCTATGCACCGAATACTCTTCAGGCTGCACCTCGGTCTGAAACAATTAACTCAAGTTGGAAATTAACTATACAAATTCAATCTCGTACGATTACCAAGTTTCATCTTAAAATGATTTCTCAATAACTTTGCTTCAGGGACCTTAGGTAGATTTCTTTCTAGGAAAATATTTCACAGTTAATGGTATCTCTTAAAAGTAAATAAATTTAGACAATTTGAAAGATGAGAAATGTAAAAAAGTAATTTAAATATGGTTATTGCTTTGTCACAAACAGAGTACTTAAGCGTAATAACGATTAAGGGATAGACTAAAATTTCCTTCATCTGGTATAGTCAAATTATTTAAGTTTTTTTAAAAAGAAAATTTTTACAAAATCTAGAAAAAATAGTTTTTATTCTTCTGTTATTAGATCAGACAAATGTATCTTCTTCTACATGACTACACGAAAAGTTAATTTCAGCATACTAGTTAATTTTTACTTAAGGAGATATTTTGGTAACATTTCACAGATAGACTAGTTCATATTTCAGTTAAGAAAGCCAAACTTCAAACATGGAATCATTCAGAGTCCACACATTTATTGTCGGGAAAAAAAAATGGTGTTTTTCTCCAAAACAAACAAATTAAACAAATAAACGAAATATCCCATTGTCCCTACATTACTTTTTAAAAACGTGGGTCCTAGGCCTGTCAGGGGGATCGCTTCGTAGGTTATAAAGATGTCTAACCACTATGCCGTGCGCCTGAAACTGATATAAAGCAAAATTACATGTCAACTCTGACTGAAGAACTTCAAAACGAGAAGTAAAGGGGAATAAAAAGTTCAAATTTCTAGTTATAAAATGAAGAAGTAAACATATAATATTAAATGTCAGCTATATTTTAATAAAAAGCTTTAGAAGCTTCTAAACGTCAATGAGAAGTTGCATTAGAAAATTCTAAGTGTTTTGAAGGAACTGTTTATCGATCACAAATAAGAAATTAAAATATGTATCATGGAAGCCTTCAAATAACGAAGAAAAATGTTCTGCGAATACGTTTGAGAAAGAACACAAATCAGTGTTTACAGTTCGATTTTCACTTCCCACCCGCCATCTACTCGCTGAATTCATCCTCTTTTCCGTTGAAGCATGAACACTCAAGTAGGGAGACTATGGTAGAATGATGGAAAGTTTCGTTTTGAGCCGTTTTCGGCTGGGTTGGTTTTCATCCGCATCGTGCCTTTGATGGGTCTCTGACCCGGCCCGATGGCTGTCGGGGTGATGGATGAGGCCGACGTTTGGGGATGTTTACAAGCTTGGTTCCCGAGGTTCTGGACGAAAGAGCAATGAAAAGTTTTGCGAAAGTGACTGGTCAATATCCCGCTGGGTCAAGAAGCGCATATGAGAAAAGAAGTAATTTTTAGCAGAGAACTTTCGCCTCTGAACTCCGGCGATGTCTCGGCTGCTTTGTGGTGAGTTTTAGTGGAACCCCCGTCACTCGCTCCGTCTCAGACGCCCGAGGCGCAGACAGCCAGAGCACCTGGCCAGGCCCCACGTGACTTCTCTCTCCGCACCCCGACCGTGTGAGCCTGGTTTAAATCCACGTAAATATGCGGAGAAATCTACCAGTTTCTTCTTTGCATCGAAGTCCTTTTCCTTTTTTTGTGAGGCTTCTTCTGCATGCAGAAAATATCTGCCTTTCTCTAGTAACGTGTCCATAGTCAACCTCGTGTAATCAGATAAGTAAACTACGCTGTCAGACAGGCCAGCGATTGATCATTTACTGCCATTTGCCAACTCAGTCCTTATTTTTTTTTAATCTTTAAATAATGCTGACATGCAGCATCGTTCCCTGGTTGCTATGGGTATCTCGAGCATTTAAATCATCAGACCGATGGGAGGGGCTTAAAAATGTTGAAATGTTTTGCCCTGTCTTTTCCTTTCAGCTGCTGATATAGTTAGATTAATAAAAAATATCAACGGTGAGAAAAAAGTAGTTGCCAATGTTATCGCCAAAAATACTGTAATCTTTAAAACAATAGCTGCCTTACGAATTACTCAAATTGCTGACCATTGACCTAGTTCACAGAAAAAAGCTGAAAGGCTATGAATCAAAACAATAAGGAAAAAAGGTTCAAGACAGAACAGAAATAGATTTATACTATTTTAAATGATAAATTAATGATTAAAATATGAATTTTAATAATTACAAATAGATAAATACACTCAACCTCCACTTTCCTGAAGTGGGCTGAACTCCCGTTGGTTGTAAAGCCTCTGAACGTGCAAACCCCGTGCTTCTCCAGGGGCCCCTCGCCTGCGGACCTGCTTCTACCATTTGGTCCGGCGATCGCTGGACTACGAGCTCGCAGAAGACAGGGTTTCTGTCTATTCGCTGATGTATTGAAAATGCATGGAGCGGTTTCAGCAGAGAAGTACAGTTTTGGAAGATACTTTTTAAATGAACAAATAACAAACAAATGAACGAAAGGGCAATCCAGGCCACGCGCACTCACAAAAACGTCATACTTCTTCAAATAAGTTTTTTGGAAAAATATGATCCCCTTGCGAAATTACAAAAATAAACTTTAAGTAATTCTTTTTAAGTGTTGGTAAATTATCTTTTGTTTAGAAAAAGACATTAAAATAAAAATAACTAAATAATGGAGCAGTTAAATGGGTAGGGGGAACCTAACCTAAGATCAAAGTCCCATCTGGAAGAAAGTAATTCAGCCCCGTGAACAGCTGCGCCTCAGAGGGTCAGGCGTACGCGATTAAAATTAAAGAAGAGGATTTTAATATGCCTTAGTACCTGTGATTGATCTTACAGGGCTGACGCCGACTATACGTCAAGAAACAATTTAGAATTCAGTTGAAAACAAAGTTTATAATCCTTGTTTAATGGGTTTTAGTACCTCAGGCAATAGAGTGCTGTGAAAATGATTAAAATGTGCCCTGTCTCTGTGTAATCAATAAAACCTCTCCAAAATTAGTTAGGTGCCAAAGTCGCCTCGGCAGACTTAGCTGTGCCACGTCTGCGGAATTCCAAATAAACCATCTATCCACACAGAAGTCTCGTCGGACGCCTCATCGCCATCCTAGCCTCAAAGTCAGCTCACAGTCACATCAAAAGGTCACCCTTTTAAACATGTAATTAGACCAAACGTAGCAAAGCCTTACCAAAAATACATAAAAATGCAG
>NW_011889355.1:333496-335123 GCF_000151845.1 Pteropus vampyrus | reverse complement strand
AAGTAATTCAGCCCCGTGAACAGCTGCGCCTCAGAGGGTCAGGCGTACGCGATTAAAATTAAAGAAGAGGATTTTAATATGCCTTAGTACCTGTGATTGATCTTACAGGGCTGACGCCGACTATACGTCAAGAAACAATTTAGAATTCAGTTGAAAACAAAGTTTATAATCCTTGTTTAATGGGTTTTAGTACCTCAGGCAATAGAGTGCTGTGAAAATGATTAAAATGTGCCCTGTCTCTGTGTAATCAATAAAACCTCTCCAAAATTAGTTAGGTGCCAAAGTCGCCTCGGCAGACTTAGCTGTGCCACGTCTGCGGAATTCCAAATAAACCATCTATCCACACAGAAGTCTCGTCGGACGCCTCATCGCCATCCTAGCCTCAAAGTCAGCTCACAGTCACATCAAAAGGTCACCCTTTTAAACATGTAATTAGACCAAACGTAGCAAAGCCTTACCAAAAATACATAAAAATGCAGTTAAAATAGTAAAAAACATGCACATGCGTGCATTTAAGATGAAAATCACAATATTCTAGTGTCAGATTTTAAAAAGGGGTTGAATCAATTACTAAAACTGGAAAAATATAAAAGAATGATCACCTCTATTAGCTGTATTTCTTGAAGGCATTAATCCTTTATTTACAATGAATCTCACATCTGGCTTTTTAAATAAAAGGATAGACAGAATTCTGACTTTGGAATTAAATTTTAATTTCCATTAGAATTTCATTAATCTGTCACATACATATTTACAAATATCATGAATATTTCTTAATTCATTTAAGCTTTTAAAATTTAATCTTCTTTCTCCAGTATAAAGAATGTGGTACCATCACTTATACTGCAGTCTGCACACGTGGATGTATAGAGATTTTTGATCGCACGAAAGCTTTCTCACTGTGTTCTCGCTGTTTTATGATTTATACAGCAAAGACAGTAAGAGTTTGACTTTTATTTTTACACTTGTTAAGTTTTGGAAAATTGCTGCATTTTGGTGAATTTGCATTTTCAGTGAACCCAAGGGAAACTACATTTATCCTTGAAATGGTGATTTTAATACTCATGTGTCTCATAAAATAGATGCCTAATTTAACTGGTTACCTTCGTAGCCACTCGTGACTCGTCACTTAATCAACTGTGTCTCTTGCCTACAATCATAATCACTGGGATTGATGACTTGCTCACCTCAGTCAGCTTGGGTTTCTCTATACACACCCTGGGTGGTCTGGACAGAAGGTGATCACCTTCCAGCGTCGGGGCTGGAAGTCACAGATCACCGTTCCAGCACCGGTTCCCCTCCTGGTCACTCCTCACTCAGCCTTTCACAGAGAGGAAAGCTCTCCTGTCTGGTCCTGGCTTTAGGAGGATGCCAACCCCAGCCGGGGGCCCCACTCCCATGACCCAGCCCTACCCTAAGCACCTCCCAAAGGCCCAGCTCTGAATGCCACCACGCTGGCCGTTAGTTCCAGCACATGCAATCTGGGGGCACATACACATTCAATGCAAATGAGTGTGAGGTAACGTTACACGTTACGGTACATGCGCGTGGGCGTGGGTGTGTGCTTATTAGAAACGTAATTTTATTTTTCTGAATCCGACTGCATGCTGAATGAATAAACAGGGCT
>NW_011889355.1:330624-332801 GCF_000151845.1 Pteropus vampyrus | reverse complement strand
GCAGAGAAGTCACGGAGAGTCTGTGAGGAGTGGAGGCCAACGTTTCGCAGGGTCAGAGACGGGGCTGCGGGTTAAAATGCCATGAACGGGACGTCTCCGGGAAGAGGGAGGGTCCCGGGCCCATACACAGGAGCTGGATCAAGCCGCCCTCTAGCTCGGCTTCAGCCTGGAGTCCGCGCAGGGCTCACTGAGCCCCGAGCAGCAGCCGGGCCCGGTTCCGATCGCCCCTGACGTGGTTGCGTCTCAGGGGAGGTTTTGCCTGGAACATTCCTGGATGTCATCGGCCAGGGGACTGACAGCCTTCCCTGCAGCCGCTGTGCTAATCTCGCTGTGTCTGGGGAGTGCAGTTAAGCTCACGGCTGAGCGAAGGCTCTCAAACCCATCATGACGGTGGGATCTCTTTTTTAAAACGTTTTCTTGAGGTGTGAAACACATCGAAAACGCTATACAGATTTCACCTCTACAAATCACCGAGTCTGAGGATGAGTACGGGCGCGGGAAAGGCCGCCACTGCGGGGCAGGAAAATGTTTCCTCTGTGAACTTCTGAGTTCTGTGCAGAAACGCGTGTAATAAGACAGATTAAGAAGAGAAAACCAAGGATAGCTCACTCACATGTCTGCCTCACGTCAACACGGGGGACAGCGGGGGAATCAGGGGCCCCCGCGTGGCTCAGGATTGAGGATGAAACGCATCTTAAGAGGGACGAGGGCGGCAGGGGGAGGACACACAGTTTTAGGAATGACGAGCGGGCCCTGAGGCGAACAGACGGGAGGGGTGACAGCTTGTGACAGTCTGTGTCAGTGTGGTGCCGTCTTCTAGTCTCTCCTGGGAACGGGGTCGGTCTCCCCTGGCTGGTGAACCCCCAGGGAGGGACCTGCTGGCGAGGGAGCTCCTTTCGGAGAATCCGTCTGTAGGCAGACGAGGCGGGCAGAAACCTCTCCTCACAGCAATCAGTGTGCCACGGTGGCACGTTTGGGGGTTTGGGGGTGGCATGTCCTGAACCCCCACAGTCATATTCTGGGGGGTCATATTCTGCTACCCTTCACCACCGTCAAGGCCATGAACACATTCATCGCCTCACAGAATTTACTCCTGTTCCTTGTGTGTGAGCCTTGTATCGTGTGTGTGTGTGTGTGTGTGTGTGTGTGTGTGTGTGTGTGTGTGTGTGTGTGTGTGTGTTTGTGTGGTGAGACACTCAACATAAGTCTGACCGCGTAGAGACCCTCAGGCACCCCACACGGCGCCGCCGGCTCTAGAGCAGGCCCACAGCACCTACCACCCCGCCCAACGCCCGACTCTGTGCCCTTTGACCTTCGGCTCTGCCTTCTTCCTGGCTCCTGCCCGGCAACCAGGCCTCCCTCCGCGTCCACGAGTGTGGCTGTTCAGATGCCACTTACAGGCGGGGTCGCACGGTGCTGTCTTTCTGTGTCCCGGTCCTGCCCCCTAGCAGAGTGTGCCCTGGTTCATCCGCGCCGTCGCAGAGGGCAGGGTCTCTCTCTCTTAAAGGGTACGTGCTATTCCACCGCACGCATGTCCCGAATTTTCTAAGTCCCTTCGCCCATCGTGAGATTCAGGCTGTGTCCACACGTTGGCGATTGTGCTCACAGTCTGCGGCGGGCGCGAGGTGGTGCGAGCTTTTGCGGAGCCGCCGTCTGCTCTCCGTGGTGGCTGCCCCGGGGACGTCCCCAGGAGCCCTCCTGTCCTGGCTGGCACCCCTTCTGAGTTTTTAGAACGGCCACCCTAGCGGGCCTGGGGCGCTGTCTCACGTGGTTTTGATTTGCGCTTCTCTGATGATTGGTGATGCTGACCGTTTTCACGTACCTGTTTGCCATCTGCATATCTTTGCTGAAGAAATGTCTATTCAAGGGCCCATTTTTCATATGTTACTTATTTTTTTGTTATTGAGTTGTAGGAATTTCTTATACATTCTGGAAATTAACCCCGTATCGGCTACAGGAGTTGCAAATATTTCCTCCCATTCTAACTGTACCCTTCGCTGTGCAGAAGCTTTTCAGTTAGACGTGATCTCGCTGGTTTATTTTTGGTTTTGTCGCCTGTGGTTTTGGTGCAATAAAATTCACTGCCCAGACCAAAGTGGAGAGGCACGTTCCTTATTTTGTCTTCTCAGAGTTTTATGATTAAGAACTTACAGTTAAGGCTTTAGTCCATTCTAAGC
>NW_011889355.1:326479-329304 GCF_000151845.1 Pteropus vampyrus | reverse complement strand
CATGCTTTGGTTGAATAAGTAGATAACACAGTGACAGTGTATCTGATTTTATTTGTCGTTATCCAGGTCTCATTAAGAATTTATGTATAGGTTGTTGTTTTGTAAAAGCAAATAGAATGCTGTTTCTTTGTCTCTAGATGATTTTCGTGAGCAGATTAAGGTCTTTTTTCTTTAGGAATAGAAATAAAATTTTCTTTAGGAATAGAAATAAAATGCTCTTGTGCCTTGTTCTGCTTCCTATGTATGAATGAGTATTGTTTGTTACACAGTCGTGTGCCCACACCCACGCTCACAGGTGCTTTTACCCAAGTTGGTGAATAATTATAGCAACAGGAAGTTTGTGTTTACAGCAATTTCCTTTTTAAGTTTGCCTAATTATAGTGATTTTCCACACCAACAAAACAAGCCAATACCGAACGATCACAGTGCATTATTCGGAAAACCATCGGGATTCGTGGATGTAAAGCTATAATATTTTTCTTAGAAAAATTCTGCTTTCTGGACATCTGGAGATTTTGGGTTCAGGTAAGACAATGCTGACTCTGCAACAGCTGCCTCTGTGTGTGTACGTGTGTGTGTGTGTGTGAATCTATGTTCAAATATCTTTAAAATTAAGTGTCAGCTTCAGCCTAGCACTGGAAACGCAGTCGGCACGTGTCGGAGGAGCTGTCAGTTTGTCCTCCGACCTGTCGAGTCGCCGGCGGCTGTGTCGTGATTACTTTAGGCCAAAGGACCACAGAACTCCATGTCAAACGCGGCTCAAAAAAGTGGGAGAAAATGTGAGACAACCTATTAACTTTTTGGAGATTGGATTTTACACTTTTAATTATTTAAGGATATTTTAGGTACTTTCTCTGCTGATGAATCAATAAGTCATAAGTTCCATTCTGGGTTAGGCATGAAAAAAGAGGCTGACATCCATCAGAGTACTAATTTCCATGAAAAATTAGGTATTTTAGCCTTGTGCTGCAGTTTTACTGGACGTCTCCATTCTGTTATTTGAAAAATATATTTTATATTTCCTTTTGTTTTAAAATTTTTCTCATTGAATATCCATTTAGATGACTTTTCTTTTTCTGTCTCTCTATCTACCTATCTATCATCTATCTGTCATCATGTACTTCCAGCCAGAGAGGGATTGGTAATTAGGTTCCTGGACTCCATTCTCAGGTGACAAGGAGGACATCTGAGTCACTCGCCGACGCAAATCCTTCAGAATTCCTGAGGGCATCCGTGGTGTCGGCAGCCGCGTCCAGCGGCCGGACCGGCGTCCACTGTGGCACGGTGACCTGACTGCTCCTTGCGCTGTAATTTCGGTTGCAGTATTTAAGGCTTAGTTCGCTGTCTTTCTTTCTGTTTCCCTAATTTTCCAAAACCCCCGCCAGCCTTAAAAGCTAACGAATCGCTTTCCAACATTTTTTTCTGTTTGAATTAGAGCTGCTTTCTCTTGCTTGAACCTGTGTTTAAATAGACATTTCACAACTGTATTCTTAGTTGCAAACGAACTTACAATTGTTATCTTTTCCCTCTGGAATAATTTTGGCCATCAGTAAACGATTTTAGGTCAGCGTCACTTTGCCCTTTCCTTAAAGTCTGCGGACGGCCCTGCCTTCTGCTGGACGGTCCCGTAGCTACGCCCGCGTCGCTGCTTCATTTTCCTTGGGATCCGCACGGTGCGGCTCCTCCCGATCTTGCTTTCCTCACGTCTGTGTCCTCGTTGGAGACGCGTCTCTCGTAAACCACGCGTAGTCTCCAGTGAATGACGTCGTTCCCGCCCTTACCGCGGATCCACAGTTGCTCCCCGTGGGCTGGGCACCGCCACCACCCATGACCCTCTTCGTATCTGAAATTCGGTAGCAAGCCCTGGAGAGGGGCACGTCAGTGACCACCGTCACGACCCTCTTCACGAGGAACATGTGGCGCTACGGCCTCTCTAACCGAGTTGTGGACAGGTTTGCTCGTCTCCGTTTTAGCGCTAAGTCAAGGGAAGTAAACGTCCCACGGAGACACAGGAGGAAAACAGGCTCCAAACTCACAGCTTCCGCTTGTCCATGAGGCCATTTCCACGGGTGGGTCTGGGCTGGAACACTTTGCTGTCCAGTGTCACGTGGTCCCTTTGGAAACGGCCGTTTGCTTCTCCACACTTCAACCTCCATCTCTTCTTTGATATGTGATCCCAGTTAACGGATTTTGTCTGGGAAGCAAATGTTTAAACTTGGGACGAAGAGAAAATATAGAAGATTGCATGTCAAACGATGTCTCAGGTAAAAGCAGCATTCTGTGACCCAGAGTGTGTGCGTGCGTGTGCGTGCCTGTCTGTGTGTGCCTGTCCATGTGCGTGCGTGTGTGTGCACGTGTGCCTGTCGTGTGTGTGTTCGTGTGCGTGCCTGTCTGTGTGCCTGTCCATGTGTGTGTGCGTGTGTGTGTGTGCACGTGTGCCTGTTTGTGTGTGTGCCTGTCCGTGTGCGTGCCTGTCCATGTGCATGTGCGTGCGTGCGTGTGTGTGCCTGTCCGTGTGCGTGCCTGTATGTGTGCATGCGTGCATGTGTGTGTGTGCATGCGTGTGCATGCCTGTCTGTACGTGCCTGTCCATGTGTGTGTGCGTGAGTGTGTGTGCCTGTCTGTGTGCGTGCCTGTATGTGTGTGTGTGCGTGTGTGCGTGCGCACGTGTGTGTGCGTGCGTGTGCGTGTGTGTGTGTGTGTGTGTGTGTGCGTGCGCGCATACGCCCTCACGGTTCACCGCGTCCGCACAGCAGCCCGCGGAGCCGGGGCGGAGCAGCGCGCCGGTCCCCTAACTGGCAGGTGTGGCGTCGAGGCCGAGGCGG
>NW_011889355.1:325089-326429 GCF_000151845.1 Pteropus vampyrus | reverse complement strand
GAAGCAAATGTTTAAACTTGGGACGAAGAGAAAATATAGAAGATTGCATGTCAAACGATGTCTCAGGTAAAAGCAGCATTCTGTGACCCAGAGTGCGTGCGTGCGTGTGCATGTGTGTGTGCCTGTCTGTGTGCATGTGCGTGCGTGTGTGTGTGTGCCTGTGTGCGTGCCTGTACGTGTGCATGCGTGCATGTGTGTGCGTGTGCGTGCATGCGTGTGCGTGCATGTGTGTGCATGCCTGTCTGTACGTGCCTGTCCATGTGCGTGTGCGTGCGTGTGTGTGCCTGTGTGCATGCCTGTGTGCGTGCGCGCGTGTGTGTGCGTGCGTGTGTGTGCGTGCGTGTGCGTGCGTGTGCGTGTGTGCGCGTGTGTGCGCGCGTGTGCGTGTGTGTGCGTGCATGCGTGTGTGTGTGTGTGTGCGCGTGTGCGTGCGTGTGTGTGCACGCACACGCGTGTGCGCATACGCCCTGCAGGCTTCCTGCTCCGAGCTTTCGCTCGCACGGTTCACCGCGTCCGCACAGCAGCCCGCGGAGCCGGGGCGGAGCAGCGCGCCGGTCCCCTAACTGGCAGGTGTGGCATCGAGGCCGAGGCGGGCGAAGCGCCCCGCCGGGGGTGCTGCGGCTCGTGGGAGGACGTGGGGCTCTGCGCTCAGCTGCGCCCCGCGCCACCGCTGCCGATGGCTTCCTCTCTCACAGGCGGTTCTGCATAGAAAGCTGCTTGGAAATTACGATTTAGTTCAGAAAATAGATTAATGATTTCGGAGAATGATGTTAGTTCCCAGAGTGTCCCTCAAGAAATAAAAACCGATTTACTGGGATAGATACACAAGCTCCCCAAGGCTTTTTCCTGGCCTATACATTCTAATAATAATAGACGAAAGATAATGTAATATTTATGAAACATGAATATGCGAACTGACATTTCTCATCTCGACATTACGTTTAAACTTAGAGCTAACAGTAATTTTTTAACTCTCTTTTCCATCAATAATTTGAGTTCTCGAAATAAAACGACAGCATTTTCCCCCCACACACACATGTACGGGGCATGCGCCATTCGACAAAGCGTGGCTCTGAGCGCTAAGGACACAGAGCGAGTCACCAGCCAGTGAGACCCGCGACCACAGGAGGGCGCGCCCACGTGCGTGGACAGACGGCCAACGAGACAGCGGACCGTCTTGTCACCGGTGCCCGAACCTGTCCTGTTGGACCCGGTGATGGATTCAACAAGTAGTCAATGTCTGCTGAGCCGAGTTACTCTCACAGCGCAGTCAATAAGAATGTATGATTTGAGCTCTGTTTTGAATCGCGCAGTGTACCAGGCGCTATAGATAGTGAAGG
>NW_011889355.1:315793-323799 GCF_000151845.1 Pteropus vampyrus | reverse complement strand
GAGCCGAGTTACTCTCACAGCGCAGTCAATAAGAATGTATGATTTGAGCTCTGTTTTGAATCGCGCAGTGTACCAGGCGCTATAGATAGTGAAGGGTTGAACCGCTGCCCTCAAGTAGTTTACGGTCTAATGTTGGCCATACGAGGTGTAAACTCATGGAAAATAATGAACAGTAAGCCATTTCCTTATTGCCATTACATAATACTGGGAATACTTTTCATAAGAGGTCACTGGAACACAGACTCTAATCATTCCATAATGTCTCTTTCTAAACCCCAGTTAAGCGCTCTTAGGGGCTCTTAACAATATCCTTTTCCTAATAAATGAAAATTAGGTATCCAATTTGAAAAATGAGCATTTTACGAATAAACATTCATTTACATTCTTTTATATAAAGCATGTTGAATTTTCATGTGCTCTGCACTGTGCTGAATGATGGGGACAGAGAGCCACTAGTCTTAAGTAGTTTACACCATAATGAGGGGATGACAGAGGGAAATATGTAATTTAAAACAATATGGTGGTTTGAACGATGGCTGCATGCAGAGAGCAAGCGCAGGGAGCAGGACGAGCTTCGCTATCCACGAATCTCTGATACGTTGGGAGAAATGGGTGGAATTACAATGGTTTGGGGCAACTGAGTAAAACTGAGTAAAACGTTCATGAATCGTTATCATGATAATATCACTAAATTTAATGGAGATTTTTTTTTCACAACCTCAAGTGTTAAGAACCTAATTACGACAATATATTTCTATTATTCGATAACATGTAGTTATATCAAAAGTTGCAGTGAAATGGAGAAGTCATGTTTTAATTATTTGTGGATAATTTCGTCTCGTAAATATGTATAGTACAGATTATTCCTTCAGTAAAGCCTTATATTGCACCTAAATTTTATATATTTTTTTCTTTTTATTTTAAAAACTTTTTAGGCTATTAAGTAAATGTTGACCAGAAATTCCATATTGAATGGGGAAACTAATAATTTTAGTGATTTAAATCTGTTCTGATGGTGACGTCAGAAGCATGGCGAGTGAGGCATGCCCCCGGATCTTTCCCCTTGAAATAAAAATAGGCTAAACATCTAAAACTCAACAAATAACACCCAACCCGCACATAAGCATGTCTGAGTGAGTGATCTCTGCATAAGGGCTTCTGCAGGTCAGAACCGTGGGAGTCCCAGGGCTAGATGGGGAGAAACAAAGAAGCTGCCCCTCTTTGGAGCTCCCTGCAGGGGGAGGAGGGAACAATCTGGGGCCCGGAACAGCCCTGCCTGAGGGCTCAGCGACTCCACGCAGCGGAGCCCAGGGATCAGGGCAGAAAGCCGAGCGGGCAGTAAGTGCACAGTGGCAACAGCTGCGTCTTAGCAGCCATGGTTGTGAAGTGCGAAGCTGAGACGTGGAGACTTGCAGCATCCTCGCCCGCCACCCCAGAGCATCCCCGCCCGCCGACCCAGAGCATCCCCGCCCGCCAACACAGAGCTTCCCCACCGCCGACCCAGAGCACGCTCTCTCTCCACCCCATGTGCTCCCAGACCTGGCACCGTGGAGCCCCAGGGGAATTTGAGCAAACGGTACTGAAACAAAATCCACTGTTGCAAAATCCACTGTCGGTACCATAGACGGGCTGGGGCTGAGGGTACCTGCTCGTGACTTGAATATTTAATGTACCAGAAGAAAAAGCATTGTCAGCCTCAAAGCAGCGATCCAAGAGGTTTGGATGCCATCTCCTGGAAATTAAAAAAAAAAAAACAAAACCTTTTAATCAACAAGCTGGAGACCTCTATATAACAAATCTTTCTGAAAAGAGAAAAAGAAAAAAGCAGAATAAACTCCCATTAGTGCCCAGGTGGAGAAATAGTCCGTCAAACACCATGAACAACCAGGGTGACAAGGCAGAAAGAAAGAGAAAACTCTCCAGGAAATAAGCTTAAAGACATAGAAATATGCGATTTAAATGATAGAGTGTTCAAGATCGTATTTCTGAAAAAACTCAATGAGATACAAAATAATTCAGATCAACAATTCCAGGAACATAGAAAAAAATAGACCAGAAAAATGAGGTTTTTAACAAAGAGACTGAAACCCTAAAAAAGAACTAACTAGAACTTCTGGAGATGAAGAATGCGCTAAAAGAGATGACGAGTGAAACAGTAAGCTTAGGAAACAGAACAGACCAGAGGGAGGAAAGAATCGGTGCTATCGAGGACAGAAATCTAGAACTAATTCGGAAGGAAGAGATCAAAGAATGAAAAATAATGATGGAGAAAGACAAGAACTAGCGGACGCCATCATGAAGGCAACGGAAGGATAATGGGCATTCCAGAAGTAGAAGAGAGGGAGAAGGAATCAGAGAGCGTATCCGGACAAACGGTGGACGAGAATGTCCCCAATCCAAGGAATGAGCCGGAGCTTAGAATCCAAGAGGCTAAGAGAACACCCAATTATTTCAACCCCAAAAGGTCTTCTCCAAGACACGTAATATTAAAATTATCAGAAATTAATAACAAAGAAAGAATTCTCAAGGCAGCCAGGGAAAAGAAGACAGCATCCTAGAAAGGAGAACCCATTAGACCATCTTCAGACTTCTGAGCACAAACCTTACCAATAAGAAAGGGTCGGAACCAAATATTCAAACTATTCGATGAAAGGACTTATCAGCCAAGAGTAACATATCCGGCAAAGCTGTCCTTTAGATATGAAGGAGAAATCAAGACCTTTCCAGACATAGAAAAAGTCAGGGAATGCTTCACTATGAGGCCTGCATTACAGGAAATACTGAATGGGGTCAGCCAACCTAAAACGAGATGACAAAAAAAAAATACATAACTATGAGTAAGATGATGAGCAGGCACACAGGAGCAGAGGAGCGCAACCCTTATGAAGAACGGACATTATGAGCTTAAATGACAAGAAGAGATTTGTTACTGCAAGATGGTAATGAACGTTCAGCAGACACAGGGACGATTCCAGATAACGCTGACCGAAAGGGGAGGATTCAGAGATCCAAGTTCACGAAGGGGAACGGCGACAGAGCTCGTGCAAAGAAGACGGACTGACAGATATAAAATGTATATTAAACTATCCTCTCCACACGCACACACACATATCTGCTTATCCGCAAGCACAAACGTGACCCAAATACTTGAATACGCATTTCAATTCTTATGAGAGTGAATCATTTTCCATGTCTGCGACTCATCTGTGTCTTCTATTTTGCAAATTACCTCCTTCAGTTGCCTGACTCAAACTGCACCCTTAGTCCGTCTGTCTTATGAGGACACGTTTATAACAGTCTGGGAGACCCGTCCTCCTGGGACCGCGACATCGCAAACTCAGCATCGCAAACTCGAACACCAGAGTCACTGCTTCCTGCCAATGCTTGCTGTCCCAATTTGTGAAATCTGTCTCAGAGGCCACCTTTCTCCCAGTCGGCCCTGCTCACAACCAGGGGCACTTAATGCCCCCTCGGCCTCGTGAGCCGCTGGCACGGCGGCCGGTCCGCCGCTGGCCGGGGCTGCCACTGGCCGGGGCTGCACCTGCTCTGTGCTCGCACCTGCTCGGCCATCGTGGCTTCTCAGCACGTCGCGGGGGCTCAGGTGCCGCAAGCTCTCCCTCGTTCTGAGTTGGTCTCGCTCTGGTTTGGCCACATACACTGACCAAACGTCATCACTCCTTCCCCCTTGTTCTTAAACCTTGGAAAGTGTCCCGTGCCCAACTCTAACCATCGATGTCTCACACTTACGAAAGGGGCTGCCAGCCTCAGACCTCAACAATCTACGAGACTCTGCCGTCCAGTTCAGTCAGCGCACTGCCCGCAGAGGAGCATCTGTGTGTGCGTGTGAGGCTCGCCTTACTGTCTCAACAAAAATCTTAAAATGGTAGGCTTGGGGTCCGGGTCAGGGTCAGGTGTGGGGTCAGGAGCATGACCAGGCCTGGGTTCTCCATGTGTGTTTACATCGCGCTCTGCTCACTATTTGGGCTCCTCTCTGTGAGCAACTCTGTCTCTCCTCAGACTTATCTCTGAGTTTCTCCCCAAACTACAGCCTTCTCCCTGGACCTCTAATGTCTGCGCACATACAGCAATCCCTGGCTTAGGTGACCATTTAGAAACGCTATTTTCTGGACTCATATTTTTAACTTCTACAACCCCTTACTGACCATTGCGCATTCAGCTCTGGGGGGTCGCTGGTTCCACAGGCGGCTGGGGCCGGGCGGCCTTCCTGCAGGACCCACACCACAGGCACTGTGACCCAGGCCGGCTCGGCCATCTGTAGGGCCAGGGCACAAGCCCACACGGACGCTCGCGCACACTCCACGGCCTTGCTTATTAACGCGGCTCACAACTTTCATGTGGGTCTTGCCCTTTAAAGATTATCTCTCTTCTTCATTAAGCATTTTTACTCCTGAATTGCACTTTCATATTTCCTTTGTGTCATAAACATTATTCCATCATGATTTATTCACGATCGCATGAAGGCTTAAAAATAAAATGTGTCCAGAATTTCATCTTTGAATATATTTCTATAAAAATGTAAATTAAACGTAAAGATTTGTATAACAAAAATTATGTTCTTTGTGCTTGTCATTTTTCTTTTAAATTATTAAAATTATGTGATAATTAAAAGGCACGCTAGCCCATAAATAAAATGCTAAAAATCTTATATAAAGCTCTGTGTATTTCCTACATTCAACGAAACGTCAATAAAGCTGTTATAAAAGCAGAAACATTTCCAACGCTGAACCTTAAGGTTACTAGCTGATGACGTAAAGGACGGTGACACGCGTCACGAACGCTGTCTGCAGCACGCACGCCATTTCAGGAGCAAGACGAATTGTTTAATGTTACGAAGGCACACCAGCCTCCAGTTACCACCACTGCGAAATCATTGCGAATTTATGAGTTCCTCTGAAATCACAAATGGGAACATCAAGATAAGCAAGACGACAGATGTTTAGAACTACTGGGAATCGATACCTAATTATGCAAGAATCTATTGCATTCTTCCTGTCAGAAGGATTTGACAAGTTAATTAAGCTGTCTTTCCTCTTTTCCAGGCACATCCATCACTCAAACCCCATATTCCTTCTGCATTGACATCCAGGGAGCACGGCGGGCAGCCCTGGCCGCGCTCAGAGGCAGGCGGGCTTTGCTCTGAGGTCACGGGGCTTGTCCCAGACGGAGGCCTGTTTCTCCTGACCCTAAAGGCACCGTCCCTTAGGAGTGGCTGCTCAGACGCTGCAGGTCGTCTGCCAGGGGCCGCAGCCAGCTGCTGTGAGCGAGGCCCTCGCGTGTTCTCTGCGGCCGTGAACCTGTCTCAAGAACGCGCGGCCTTTCTCTCTGCGGAGGAAAAAGCCAGTGCACGCGATGCACGGGTGTCGCACGGTCTTTGGATGTTTTGCTACCTCCTCATGGTAATTTCATGACCTTCGCGAGTTCTAAATAATATAACGAAGAGTAGATTTTTAACTTAAAGCTAGCGGAAGTCAAGTAAAAAGTAGCTATGGCTTTTTCTTGTGGAGCCAGCATTATCGATCACGGCTGGGTATTCAGAAAAGAGGGAAATCAGTCACCTGACTCAAGTTCCGAAGACTTAACCTCCTTCGATCCGCAGACTCAGGACGTCTGGTCCCTCAAGTCCTCCCTCCCGTCCGTGCTCCACCTGGAGTCATCGAAAGTGAGTCTCATGGGCCTCTTCACTCCTTTCCTTGTCTCCCCTCCATCGGTCTAATCCCGGGAGAAAACCCACTGACTTCCTTCTCCAAGATGCTCGCGAGCAGGTAGACACTAGGAAACCCACCGCGGCCGCGGCCACGGGGAATGCTGAGCAGCCTTCATCAACTTAGCCGCCTGAAGAGTCCAGTCTGCAGACGGCACTGCCTGGCGGTGCTGAGCTTCCCGCACGTCTGCTTCCCCCTCTCCCGAGCCACGGGCTCGCCCCTTCTCTCCCCTCAGCCAGCACGCGCCCCCCAACTTCTACTCCGACAACGGTGTCGCCCAGTATCTCAGCAAGAGAAGAAAGACGAGGAGATGGACGTAGCAGGTGACAGAGAGTAGGAATTGTCTAGCTGTTTAGCCCAATGCATCGCAGAATATTATTAGACATTTCAAAACTTTCTCATTAACTATAAAAAAAAACCAAACAAACAAAGAAAACAAACAAACAGACAAAAAACAAACAAAAAAAAACCACCCTTGCAGGTAAGTAATACAAATCTCCATTTATTTGGCTCATTATTTTAAGAAGCTCAGATTTGAGCAAAACATTGTAAATTATTAACACGGGCCTCAATCACGCCATTTTCTTAATGGCGTGAAATTGTTAGTGCGTTTCCTTTTGTCTTTGTGATACACTTGAGATGCACAGTCACGCACGCACTCGCATGCACACTCACACACGCACACTCACAAACGCACACTCGCATGCGCACACTCACACTCACATGCGCACTCACACACACACACACTCATACGCACACACTCACACGCACGCACTCACACACGCACACTCGCACGTGAGGCGGTGGCGGGAATGCAGCGTTCAGGGACGGGAGGGACATGTCCTGTCCTGAGTGGACATCTCGCCAGGGTCATCGCTCCGTGACAGCGGACCACGTGGCTTCACGTCACACTTGGCACGACCTGCCACAACCGGAATCACATGCAGGCGCTGACGCTTCGCGGCGACACCCAGAAGTCACAGCCCCACACGGCCCCCGCGCACCCTTGCTCCGGGCCCGTCACCTGCCCTCACCTGCCCCGTTCAGGATGGAAACGAGCCCACAACCCCTGGTCCTGGGCCCGACGTCACTGTCACCCCGGCCAGCAGTCTGCTGGCCACAGAAAGCGACGCCGGGCGTCCAGCGAGACCACAGCTGAGGCCGGACTGCAGCAAAGTCCTGCCTGATGCTGCCTGTAAAACCCAGTGTTCCATTTTTGAATGAAAAGTGACAGAGTCACATGACTGTGGGGTCATCTAAGGGGGGACGACGTGTCCTCACGTTCTGTTACGGGACCATGGTTGTGAGTGGGGTATTTCTATTTTCCTCATCGCAAAAAAACTATAACTCTCTATAAGGTCAAAGCAGATGGACCAAATGTTTGTGTTTGGAACTGTCATTAAAATTGACCGTGCGTTGTTCACGCGACTTCTCTAAGATCCTGAAGCCGAGATGGGCACGTTCACGCCTCCTCACTGGCCCCCGGGGTCCACGGTTGTTGAGCTGATGTTAACGTTTCTCTGTGAAAACTATGCGACCCGCTTTCCGATGCTCGCATCGGTTTCCTCGGGCCGGGGCCAGGCCGGAGGTCAGTGGCGTGGACTGGTCCCACTTTCTGCTGAAACCTGGAACGTCAAGCAGTTTCCGCAGGCTGCATCCGGAGCGGGAGTTTGGAGCTGAAGCGGGCGGCGGATGAGGGGAGACCTCTCTGCACGATGGGGGGGCTCCGTGGAAAACCCACGTCCCATCTCCACCTCGCCCGGGGGTCACGCGCCGATTGGCGATTTATTTTGAAGATTTATTAAAACTTTATTTGTTTAAATGTAGGGCAATAAAAGACTTATGCCTTCAAAATTGAAGTGTGCAAAATGCTGGCAAGGACAGAGACCGGGCCGCATTTATTTTTGACAAGAAAAATGGTTTAATATCGCCGGCGCACAAGTGCCTTCATACAGAATGCATCGATCCGTGAACGCCACCCTTGTCACTCGTCTCGGGCGTGCCTTCCTGGAGTCCGGCCACTGCACAGCCACTAGGGTAGGCTCTGCTGCAGCCGACAAGAACGGGGGGCTGACGTTTAATCATCACAGTAAAATGACTAGTTAAACTTCGAAAGGTGGGGGCACTGGGACTCTTCCTATGTCCATCCCCCCATCTTACACCAGTGTGATCTCGTTTTATCGTTTTTCTATTTACTCGGCACCAAAATTCTTGACAACGTTATAAAATGGACCAACTAGAACTGGATTATTTTTAAAGAAAAAATTTAGGACCCTATCTGTG
>NW_011889355.1:305870-314763 GCF_000151845.1 Pteropus vampyrus | reverse complement strand
CATGCGCTTTCCGGAGATGCGGTGCTCAAACCAGGAAAGAACAAGAAGGCAGGGAGGAAAATGACTCAAAAGGAAATAATTGTGTCCACTCCATGTTTGTCTCTGGTTTTCTCAGTAACGTTAACATAAGCTCTATTTTCCAATATGAACACAACTCTTTTTCTTCAGTCATGTGGGTTCTCTGAAATTTAGTGTCACCATTTCAGACACTTTTACCCTTTTTTTTTTGGATGACGATGATGGTTCCCGCCATCATATAGCCCACCAAAATACTGTAAAATGTCAAAGTATATATAACTTTTTCCAGTGATTGCCCAAGTATCAAACAATGGTTTTAGATTTTAACTGCATAATTTTTAAAGGCTTTCAATATTTTAGCGATCCCTTCCAGTTTGTGTACAGTTTGTTTAATGATTTACAGACAATGTGGTTGCTCTCCCCTCCAGAAGGGCTGAATCTCACACAGAACCACCCACTTCGCTGTGGGTGAGAAAGGTCACGGGTCGGCGTGAACGACCCCAGCTCGACTCAGTTTCAGGTAAGCGCACTTCGCTGTGCTCCTCTGTGGTGAAAACGTTACAAAGAAAATAAATACCCACCGGGACTTAAAAAATGCATTTCTAATGGAATGAGAATTGACAGAATTGTTACATGAATTGAAAGACGAAAACAATTTAGAACAATGACAAGAACAATTTGTAAAGCTATGGTGTTCTGTTACCGTTATTAATTTTGAGTTGCTGACTTTCGTGCTTTGTTTTCTATTTTTATTTTAACATGTGGCAAATGTAAAGCATGATTTTTGCCATGATATGGCAGGTGTTTCCAATGGGAAAATCGTTTCTTCTTTAACTTATTTTACAACAGTTTTCAGATTAAATTGGGACTTTCCGACAGCTAATTTATGAGCATGTTGTAAAGACTATAATTTTCAATTCTGTATTTTTCACATATTCTCTGATTTTCACGTTAAGCATGTGCAAAACCTCCTTCCCGCTGAGCGCGTGGTCCTGTGCTTTAGTTTGTGGCGGCGCGTTTTGGCACTTCAGGGACCATCAGCCACCGCAGGTTCGTGCGTGTGCTCTGACCCCGCGCGGCATTTCCCGTTTCTTCACCCAGACTTCGTTTCTCACTCACCACCACGTGAACGCAGCACGCCTGCCACCAGGACCCCCCAAACGCCATCTGAGGCAATAGATTCACTTCAAAAAAAGAAAAAACTGTGCTTTGTAATAGCTATTAGGTTGGGCCCAAAGACAAGACAGTAACCCCAGCTTACTGTCTACTGAAGAAAATAATAATAACGATAGCAACATACAACCGATAAGCAGTTTAGTATATTAGTTAAGTTAAATCAAGATATTGATAATCCCCATTTCTTTGTGACAATGGGACGGAATGTATTTCTTTCTTAACTTACACCCAAAGCAGGTGCACTGCCTCTGGCGGGGTGGCAGACTCGTGGGATCTATTTATTTGACAGATTTGAGGATGAACTATTTCAGAATTTCTATCTTCAACATGTGGCTTCTAAATTTTCTGTCCACATCTAGCAGGCACACAAGGAATAGAGGAGACAAATCTACACCTTACCGTCTTAAAACAGAAAGCGGACATTGCTGATGCTTAACTTTTGTCATGAGAACAAGTCACCCTGCTTGGAACCAAGGAGTAAGAGATACAGTCCTTGGCTGGCTCCGCGTCTGCACCCGAGCCTCACGCCCCGCGGAAGGGCACACAGACCTTTCTCGACAGCTGGGTGCCGCTGCCGCGGGGAGAACCCAGAGACCTGAGGACGAACGAGTGAACTCTGACACCCTCACTCTCTTGGCTGAGTAATTTGTGCACAGAGTGGCAGGAAAATGTTAATAGTTAAGAGGGACTGATCTGGTTCGACACAGGTCTTTGGACAAAAGACAACGTGTCGGCAGGACAGAGAATTTGGCAATGCAGAAGTTGCATAATATCATAGTCTAAGACTTGAAATATAGGATTGGCCTGGTTTCCCCAGGAAACTCATAATTTCCTCACTGCAGGAAAAAACCCGTAGTAATGGCATGCAGGAGAACCGGCTGGTGGCCTGAGACACTTGTCAACTCACGCGTGGATCGGCAGTGGCCGCCTGCCTGGAACAGATATCGCAGGAGGCTGGCGGGACCACCAAAGGGACAGAGGAGCAGGGTGCTCCGTGCACCTGGCGACGTGATGGACACACGCACGGACACGGAGAATTAAGGTCGCCCCACTGCAGCAACGTAAACCGAATAATGAAACTACGCTCATTCCATACGGCACAAGGTTCTACTGTGAATCACGACCCAGTTACAGGATTGAATTCTCGATGTATTGTAAGGGCTGCAAACTGCTTTTAAGCTGATTTGGATGGAATGAAACACACATCATTCTAATGCTTCCCAAACGATTGTGAACTTTGGAAATGAGAAAGGATTGATGGTTACCTATTTCATATTTGTGTTCTCTCTGTAATGACTATTATTTTCCTATGAAGGATTTATTATTTGCACCCAATCGACATAGGTCAGACTTTTAATAGACATTGTGGAAAGTAATATAAGAAACGCCTTCCAAGTCCAATGCTCTTCACAGCTGGGATTTTTCTCATTGTCTAAACGACAGACCTAATAACCCATGTCACGAAACAAGAAGAGGGAGGCAGGCAGCCCACAGTTTTTCCTGTGGTTCAGAAATAATGATTGACAGTTCGTAACAAAGAAGGCAGAAAAAAACAACAACAACAACAACAACTGTAACCAAAGGAAGTATAAGATCATCAGGAGGAAGCTCATTAAACACATGGCAACCGTTTTCTTCCCAAAATCACTATTCGCCGTCCTCGAATACTCTTAAAAATCTCCCTTTTGTTTTATGCCATCGCAGTGTGTCGAGGATGTGGAAGCCAGACGCACATATGACAATGATGACGGTCTCAGGGGCACGGATGGGGAACCGCGCTGCCCTGGTGAAATACGCGTTAGTTTCTTTTCCCTCCTTCTGCGGCCTCCCTGGTGCATCCCCGCATAGGAGACAGTCACCCCACAAAGGGAAGGTACAGGTGGGTGCGCCCCCTTTCCTGCTGGAGTTCTGCCGGGGGCTTGAGAGAGCGCGAACGCTAAATCTCACGTGCCTCGGAAGGTTCTCCTGCGCCGATGCTGTCACACTTAGGTTTGGGGGCTGACCTGACACATGCGTAGGGGGAAGGAGCGAGAGATTCAAAGGAGATGATTTCAGATGGCGACAGGGGAAAAATAGAGTCTTTATTGTGAAATAATATTTGTAAAAAGAACCAAAGCACAGAAAAAAGGGGATATACTGGGATTCAGAAACCGGGTGGAACGAATCGCGGTCAGGTCATCTCAGGTCGCGCGGTCCCGTCGGCACCTTCCTTTGTTCAGAGGAAGTGGAGCGTCGTGGTGGGATTGGCGACCTAGAGGGACTTGAAATGTTCACGAGAGTTAAACGGGAGTCCGGAGCGAGTAACGAAAAAGCTGGGAGGGCTCGATCGGGTTCCCCCGGGTGCGGTTTCGGGGTTCTTGGCTTCGGTTTTCGTTGGGGCGGTTTCGGGGTCATCGCATGCGGTCTCCGTGGAGACGGCAGAGGCGCTGGCCGCGGCCGGGCCCGGTGCGCGCATCTCCGTCTCGCTCGCGTCTCCGCAGGGGCGAACCACGCGCTGGAGGCTGCGTTTGCCTGGAACCGCGCCGCCCCGCAAGTCTGGGGCGCCCGAGATGCGGTGAAGACGTGCGGAAAGGAAGCGAGCACGTTCGTATTGACTCTGCGGGACGCTGTGAAGGGAGCGGACGGTGCCGAGCGTTCAAACGAGAACCCGGCAGAGCAGACGCGCACGTGGTCGGATCGACCTGCTTTCGGGGGGTCGTCGAAAGAGCTCTGTTAGGAGGGGGGTTTCCGGCGTGAGCGGCAGAGGCGATGCGTTATCAAGCGCGCGGGTGACATCGGGGCTGACGACACGCGCTCGGGGCGCAGCGGCGCAGAGCTCGGCGGATGCGGATGCGGGCGCGGGTGCGGGCACAGGTGCGGGAGCGTGGGGAGGACGCTGGAGGCCTCGAGAGGTGTGCGGTGAGCAGGCGTGTGACCGCCTTCCCTGCTCGCCGTGACTGGCTGCGGCACGGCGTGCGCAGGATTCGGGGACACAGCACAGTCAGGAGGCCGTTTCCTTAAGAATGTGGGTGAAAATTCAGCGACTGTGCCCACGTGGCCTCTGTGGAAATGGTCGGCGTCTGGAGTGAATTTTGGAGGTAAATCGTGTATGGATTAAGATCAAGGGTAAAAACTACCCCGAAATCTCTGGCTCGGCCGCGATGGGCCTGCTTGGCAGGGACATACTCAAGGTAAGGGAGACAGCGGGGCGGGGGCGGAGCGGGTCAGGTAGGGGTCAAACATTCAAGGTCACGTGCACCTTCGTCCCACGGGTCTGAGATACGCACCGGGACCTGGAAGGAGGAGCCCCCCCTCTTCCAGATCGGAGGGCACTGTCAAGGGGCTGAGGCGAGAGAGCCTAGGAGATGCGACACGGGGTGAGCGCGTCCCCTCCACAGTGCAGAGACGGAACCAGACGCTGCGGTCACGCCCTGCACCGGGACATGGGGACAAAACGCAGGGATCAGGAACGACTATCGCAAGCAGTGACCAGTCTCACCAGGAGCGAGGGACCCAGCGAAGCGGGGCAGGAAGAACGATCTGGGCCAGGTACCTGGGTCTGGGACTGAGCTAAAAGGAATATGGGGTGGTGACAATGCCCGAGGAATAAAACCCAGGGGAGCTGAGGCGAAAGAGCAAAACCATGATTCAAATAGAGAAGATTCACGAAGTCAACGGCAGTGCGAAAATGTGCCTCACGCTTTTGCTTTTCAAAGTATAACTTTGTTCCCTGAACATGCCATTTTTCTTCACGTATTAGGAAATAGTTTTCTGAGTAACATTTGAAAGGTAAAAACTTATAATTTAGATGTAATTTTGGTTTTCCTTATTTTTAGCTTCATCGAATCTTTCTATAATCGCCTATCATTTTTCAGACATCAAATTTAAAGCAACTGAAGTTAGAAGCAATTTCGAAAGTATTGGGTGCATATAATAATATCAGTATTTACACTGAGTTGACTAATCTGTAGCTTCTTTCTCCACTTTTCTGTTACAAAACGATCTTTTCACAGACTAGTTAGATATAATATCAATTTCATAGAATTGCTAAGGGGTCGATATATTTTTTCGACTTGTCAGTTCCACGGCGGGTGAGTGGGATGCTGGCCCCGCCGCCCACGGAGCCCTCGAGAGGGGGTCGGAGGCCGCAGCCCCCCGCACGGCCGCCCCTCCCGGCCTTTACCTGCTCCCCGCGGAAGGTCGGGCGCCTGGCTCGAACCCGCGAGGCTGTGGATTAATGACCCGCCGCCTGGACGCCGCAGGAAAGAACCGTCGCGCACGCCACGCTGGGGGACACGGCGCCCCGCGCCCCCGGCTCGTGCCCCTTTTCCTCCCGCTGCCCAAGGGCTCTTCACCCGGCGACATGACTGCGACATGACTGCGACCCCGGGAGCCACTCCGAGGCCACGTGGGACCCCGGGAGCCACTCCGAGGCCACGCACGCCTGGGCCACGTGCCACCTCCGACCAGTGGGAGGTGGACACCCGAGGCACCGCCACACCTGGGGGACCCAGGGCACGTCTGCTCCCGGCTCACACCAGCAGCGTCTGTCCCTTAGTGGCGACAGCCATGACCAGATAGGAAGGATGCACGAGGTGCGGCTCAGCAGCAGCCACACGGGAAAGGATGGCACGTCGCACGGGGGCAGGCGCCGCGCCGGGAGAGGCCACCGCCTCGGGCTGCGGATTCGCAGTGCGCGTGGACATGCTGGGGACCCGGCCATGGATTCGGTCGCCTGTCCAGAGCATAAGCCAGAATCTGATCGAAGTGATATTTTACCAAGTTAGCATGTGGCGAGCTTTTGGTCGCCTAACTCAGCGCTCTGAGAACTCGCTACACCTACAGCTCGTGGAACACACCAACCCGCGGAACTCTACCAGCAAAACGTTATCAGAGCCTTACGCGCCACTATTTTTCTCATTTCTGAGTGTGTTTGTGCATGGGTGTGCAAAACCATTGGGTGCTGTATAACTCCTGATTCTTGGGCTGAGCTTTTATATCCAGATGAACATGTTCGATGATGTTTCTTTGAAGCAACAATATTTACAAGGGAATAGCATAACTTCTGCCTTGTGTGTCAAGAATCTCATTGTTAAAAATGATTTTCAATTTCAGTAACAAACATCTGCCAAAGGGCTGTCACTCTCTCTCCCTCTCTGCAATGCCTCTGTGCTGTCTGTGAGTAGCACACCCGTCCCTAAGCGGCCCAGCGTGGCCGAGATTCCCACTAAACGTCACACAGCCTCAACAGTGGCTGCACTACAGATCGACTGGAAGATTCCCCGTTCGCCTGGACCTTTAACTCCACCCTGAGATACTCTCAACCAACCCACCAGCCTGTTAGTGACATGTATGTCACTTTCCGCTTTCTTGAACCTTTTTAGTGCTTAGCGAACAGGGTCAAACCCTCCTTCTGGACAAGCCCCCGTACAGGAACGCCTTTCCTGTGTCCGGCCAGTGGGTACATGCAAAACTATCGAACACACAGAACCCACTGGATCCCAGCCCCGAGCAGCCAGCTCTAGCCTCCTGACGAGTGCATGGAATCAAAAAGAAGCAAGAAACAAATTCTTCTGATCTTCGCACAAGCGAAAAAAAAAGAAAGTAGAATCTGGTTTGTACCTAAAAACAGCAACCAGGACCATTAATAACACATGTGTCAACGGCCCTCCCAGACGCCATCGACTTAAAGTAGCTGAATGAGGGGAGAAGCCTGAGGATGGAGACCAGCAGAGGACAATGGGCCACGGGGGGCCACAGGCAAGGAGCACAGATGTCACGGCCACTCAGGTCTGACCATTAGCCGGTGACTTTGAGCACCTAGCACTCCAGAGCCAGTGAGCCGATGGAATATGTAATGAGCCAGCCCTTCAGACTGTCCCAAATAGTAATTATCTCAATCACGCTTTTGTCGTATACTACAAAGCAATTTCTCGTCAAGTTGCGAGAGGCATGCCTTTTGTCTCCTGATTCCGTGTAAATGAGTCAAGATAAATCCTGTGAGTTAGAGTATGAATGCTAATATTAACGTTCTGTTGTTAAAAATGTTGAGATCCCGAAAAAAGCTTTTTTAACACAGATGAATTGTCTTTTCGTATTTGTTTTAAAATTTAGGGGTGGTATATTTTGACATTTATTCTAAAGGTGTACATGGCCCTAGGTACCTTATGGAACATACAAAAATATCTGGTTTAACTGAAGTGTAAATCAATCATCGGTAGAACAACAAACGGGCAATATCAAGTAATTTATATTAGCATTATCCAAAGGACCGTGACATAATTGCTTTTAATGATAAGTGTCAATCATACATGAAACATCAAAAATGAGTCTCTTTGGGGACTATCATTTAAATTCAAGAGAGAAAACCGATTTGTGTTTTTTTCTTTTAGTTTCTTTGAGCTTTTCTTATTTGAGAAGAACTGTGTCTGCCTTGAGAAAGTGAAGCTTGAAACGAATGATTCGATTTGACAAATGATTCGTGTAAAAAAACTTGACTTATAGAATCTGTGCAATGACTTCGATATTCTTCAAACACAACTTAGAAAACAAATTCTTTTTTGCAATCTCAATGTGATTTTCCAAAAAATGAAATTAGAACTTAAATAAAATAAACTCACAATCTAGGTAAAACATATCAGTCCACTGATACTTAAAAATAACTAGAAACTTTATGAGTTAATCTTCAATTATGAAATATTAACCGGGAAACAGCGTCTACTTTCTCCTGAGCAGCTAAATCCATGTTGGCTATCTTTGGACTATTGGTGATTATTCTCCACTTGAGCGGAAGGCAGTTGAATCTATGGAACCGCTAAAGGCCTATTTCATGGGTTTGTGACCGTCCTGGATAGAGGACCCGTCACCGCTCCGTGTCGCTTCCCACGGAAAGGCCACCGGCACAATGGGAGCGGAAATGCTGCTCTGCTGGGTTTCGCGACAGTGACATTGTCCAAAGGACCCTAGAGCCTGGGGCACACTTTTATCTCGTACACGAGGAACAAAATGGAGACACGTAACATTACAGCAGTTACCAGCAGGAGCCAGATTTAAGACCTGCAGTTTTAACCCCATGCGTTAACCGCACATCCTGAGAACACAGCCTCACGTCCCTATTGCTTTCTCACTCCGCGTGACCATTGTCACCACGAAATATAATAGTTACTACCAAATCCTAACTACCGCTTCATTTGTAAAGAGGGATACTATTTATATTGACTTAGTGAAGACATTTAGTGAAAATAGTATATTATTTTCTAATGTAAAAAGCAAACATCAAATATCGTAGTTTTTGTTGCCCACTGGTTGGAAGCATTCGAATGCAGTGCTTTAGATCGTGTGATCTCAGACGTGGGGAACTATTTTCTTAGCTTTAATGGACTTCCCAGCTCTTCCGCATTAACTCTGCTAAACACGTTCCAAGAGATTTGCCTCCTTACTTTCTCATTTAAGTCATCTTCAGTGACATGCCATTTAATAAGGCAAGTTATGCAGGTACCGACGATTAAAATTCTGTATTCATCACAGGCAGTTTTAATTAGACCAATATAATAAATCTCATTCGCACCGATGTCATCTATTAAAGCAATAAGCCGTCAGCCCTTCGGACATGGCGTTGCGGTCATTAGTCACGACCTGCAGAGCCCTTCCATGTGTTTACTCAGTCCCTGGGCTGCCGAACCAACTTTTGCTTGGAACGTAAATATTTACTTCCTAGAAT
>NW_011889355.1:299149-305820 GCF_000151845.1 Pteropus vampyrus | reverse complement strand
GTTTTTGTTGCCCACTGGTTGGAAGCATTCGAATGCAGTGCTTTAGATCGTGTGATCTCAGACGTGGGGAACTATTTTCTTAGCTTTAATGGACTTCCCAGCTCTTCCGCATTAACTCTGCTAAACACGTTCCAAGAGATTTGCCTCCTTACTTTCTCATTTAAGTCATCTTCAGTGACATGCCATTTAATAAGGCAAGTTATGCAGGTACCGACGATTAAAATTCATCACAGGCAGTTTTAATTAGACCAATATAATAAATCTCATTCGCACCGATGTCATCTATTAAAGCAATAAGCCGTCAGCCCTTCGGACATGGCGTTGCGGTCATTAGTCACGACCTGCAGAGCCCTTCCATGTGTTTACTCAGTCCCTGGGCTGCCGAACCAACTTTTGCTTGGAACGTAAATATTTACTTCCTAGAATGTATTTCAACTTATTTTTAGTTCATATTCTGGTTCTATTTCAGGTCGCATTTTCAGACAAAAATATTTTTAACGAAATAAATAATCTTTTGACATTAAAATGTATCCTACTTTTTGGAAAAACATTAAAGTCTAACAAATATAGAAAAGAGGACACGAGTCACAAAGTTTCTGCCTGTCATAAGGGAGCAAGCACATGGCCACAGTCCCAGCATCCAAAAGCCTTTGAGACGCCAAGAGTCACGACGCCCACATGGAAATCGCAGCCTGACTTTGGCGACATAATGGTTCTATTTACCCGAATGACACGGTACCTGCTCCGCCGTATCTGGTTTCTTTTGCTCAGTACAGTGCTTGTGGGATCTTTTCCCGCTGTTTCCTGCAGCACACACTCATTGATTTGCATTCTCGTTTTCCAAACATATCACAACTCATTTTTCTATTCTACCCTCGACGGCACTTGATTTGTTTCCAGGTTATATTCACTTTTATGATAATGTTACCACTGCATCTTTATGCTTTTGTGGCGCTCGTGTGCGTGTTATTTTGGGTTACATTCCTAAGAAAGAAATGTCTGCATCATAGATTATGTGTGTGTCCACCTTCAGACACTGTTCAGTCCCCAACGTCCACAAAAATGTCCAAGTCTGTGACTCCCTACACATCACTGACAACGCTTAGGTGTATCCACCTTTTTATTTTAGACAAATACGAGCCAAAGAAAGTAACACAAAACAAAGTAACTGAATATAGCATATATGTAGCATATGCAGTATAGAAGCATTTTTAGAAAGTAAGAAATGTTAAATATCATTCAATTATTTTAGATATTATACCTGATGAAGGTAACAGCGATGATATTTGAGAATTTCCAAAGTATTTCTATGAGTCGACACCCACCTTTAGATGAAACAACTGACGTATTTATAAACATCCTTGTAAAATTAAATATAGACCAAAAAATCCACAGTCAGGGACGTGACACGCATTATGCACAGCAAACATCATGACTTGCAAAATAACCCCCTCAAGAAGTTCTGGAATATTTTGCATTCCTTATTTGGCACATTATTCAACTTGATAGTGAATAATGCAGAATGCGTTCGCAATGGCAATATCGTATTTTTTAATGTCATCGAGAACTATGCCACTACTTTCCAGCTTCGACCAAATGATGGAATGCAGAAAAGTATATTCATTTGTCAATGCTGAATGCGACGGTGATCAATGTGACGCCGGGATGACACTAAGCTCAGTAACGGTCGTTATTCACTGCTCTTTTGAAAAATATATATTAACGTAGAAACAGAAACTAAATTTCGACCCAGATGTATTATTTTGAAAATATTCGCATTTAAATGTTGCCAGTACTAAAATAGCACGAGGATCGAAGAAACGTTAATACTATAAACATATACGTGTGAACACTCATGCACTTTTGGAATATTTTTTAAAAGAACCTTTGGAGGAAACCAAGACAATGATCTTAATCTTTATGAAATATGCTTATTTATTATGGGTGCTACGAAATTTGTGGATTCTCCTACGACCAAGGCCAACATTTCCGAGATAGAGAATACTTGGAAAAGAGGAAGTAATTGCGACTCTAAATCCCACAATTATCTCATTTATGAGCCAAACATAAATTTCAAAATCAATTTTTCTATCTCTATGGATTAAAAAGCTATCTCTATAAGTAAGTCGTAAGATGTTGAAATATGTTACAGCCCTTTCGGGGTTCTGTACCAGCTACGCAATTTGAAAAACTAAAATAAACAACCATTACAACCATGGAAACTGTTACTGTTACAACCACAGAAAATTTAACATGATTATCAGTGAAGATTATCTAAGTAGGTGCAGCAATAATCAACCAGACCCTTTGCTGAATAAAATGTTGCTCATAGGTTATTTTTAATCTTTGTCTATGCCAATTGCCTATAGGCTAACTGGTTTCTTAAATATAGTATTATAATTTATGTCAACGTTAAAATGTCACAGAATATATAAAATTTGTGAACGTTTTATACAAACTATATTTGAGCTAGTAAGCACTGAAAATGCCATAAAATGTCATTTCAATGAAAGAAATTTGCCTATATGTCATTATATGTCAATTATTTTGAATTCCAAATTATTTTTGTTAAATTTAAATGACGAAATTTTAAATTTCATTAATTTCGGCGAATAACACGATTTACATAATTTATACATCATGACATTTTTCTTGTTAATAAAAACAAACTAATATTCTAATACAAACATTTTGTTTGAGGAAATACCTGTTTTTTAATTTCCTCAGTGTCACCCCTGTGGCTCAGTCGGTCCCTGAGATACACTGCACATTGCCCGCCTACGATCCATGGAAGAACCAGTATGAGCCCTCGCAATATACTTAGTAAAGCTAATGTCCTCTCACGTGTAGGTGTTAATATAATTATCAATCTACGTTCCAGCCAGGAGCACCATGTAACACTGAGTATGAACTCAAGTGGTTGTTTGGTAATTCTCAAGAGCATATATTTCTTAGGAGTATACTCTGTACGCAGAATGAAAGAAAGATCGTGCCTTTCATTTTAGTTTAGTTTTTCAATTACAGTTGACATTCAATATTACCTTATATCAGTGTCAGAGGTATAGCATCGCGGTTAGACACCAACGTAATTTACGAAGCGATACCCCAGACTAGTCTAGTGCCCATCTGGCCCCATACATGGTCGTTACGATATTATTGACTTCAAATATCGAACCTTTTAGAGTTGATGATTCGCTGTTGGTATTATTTAAGAGAAAATCGTGAAGCAAGTAACATTCATAATGAGATTTTTGACATGTTCCAAACCCTCTTTTCTCATTCTCCGGAGAGAGGAAGTAACGGCAAATTACTGGGCATATTTACAGTCGCATCCAGAACGCCAACTATTTTCTAGAACTAAATGCAAGCTAAGGCCGACTCAGGAGGACGTCTGCTGTGAGCGCGGCCACGTTCATGGGGGGTGATGGAGGGCTTGTGTGCTGGGAGCCCTCCACGTTCATGGGGGGCGCCTGCGTGATGGGAGCTCAGCTCGTGAGTGGGAATCCGGCTCGGCGCCCACAGCGCTGCTTGCAGGCTGCGTCCAGAGGCGACCACGGTCCATCGCACCCGTGTCTACCGTCTCTTCCTTCATGACCTCATGACGTGCGATGTCGTCTCTCTGCCATCCCCGAGACCTCTGTCTCCAGGCCAGACGTTCCCTTGAAGTTCAAATGCAAAAACGCAATTTCGGTTTTCCCTTCTTTAGTGCTCACAGAGGTGCCTACAGCTCTCACTTTAAAGTCCAAAGTGACTGGACACAGAAGATGTGGTACCTACACACAGCGGAATGTCACTCAGCCCTAAGGAAAGCTGCGACGCTGCCGCTTGGGGCAGCGTGGATGGATCTTGAGATCATCGTGCCAAGAGAAATAGGTCAGACAGAAAAAACCGGGAACCATATGGTTTCACTCATATGCGGGATGTACAACTGAAAGCTACAACTGAACAAGACAAACCAAAACCCACAGACGTGGACGACGGTGTAGCGGCCACCAGAGGAACAGGGGGAAGGGGCGAGGCAGGGGAGGGTAAAGGGGGGTCACATATATGCCGACGGAACATGTGACTTGGGTGGTGAGCACACAATGCAGTACACAGATGATGTACTATTGAACTGTACACGTGAAATGTACACAATTTTATTAACCAATGTCACCCTAATAAATTGAATGAGAATTTTTTAAAAGTCCAAAATAGAGGCAAGATTTCTGGTGTGGCAGAGCGAATACTCCTATAAATCTACTCTTCCATAGAAGCGAAACACAGAAGGGCACAATTTGTCCAAATCGGCCGTTTCAGAACTCTGGAGATTTGCCACACACCGGCTGTAATCTGAGGAGAGTTTATGCAGTGGGAAGAGCACCTGAGCGAGAGCTCGTCGCCGTCCGTCACTCAGGGCTGCCGCAGCCCGGAGACCCGGCGGCCTGGGGGTCACGGTGGCTGAGTGGGAGGCGGCAGATAGTCAAGGGGTGCCTCAGAAAGGCCCCTGTCACTATCTGGCCTGTCACAGAACAGTCTGGAAAAGCCCACTCACAAGAGCATCTGTCAGTGACGAAGGTACACATTGCCGCTGAACGTGTCCTGAATTTTTACAGCTGATTGTTTCCAATGGCAAAACAGCCAGCGTGGTTGAAAATGAAGGGAAAAAAAGGCTATTAAAATATGATTGATAGTAAGGCCCCCAGGAAAAACTTAATGACTATGATTAGCAAAATAAAATATTCAAGACTGAACTACAAAAGCCATTTCCTAAAAAAGGAAGCACAAATCGCTGAAAATCCCGTATTTAGAAAATATTTAAAACTTTAAAAAGACGTTTTATTTCATAAACAGATTTAAATTCAAGAGTCAGAAAAAAAATCAAATGAATACTTTCTTCAAAAAAAAATAACGCAGCAATCAAATTCTTGTTAGGAAAGAATAAAGCCAAAGCAGCTCTATGATTAAAATTTAATAACGCGCCCACTGGAAAACTACTAATTATGCACAAATACAAGGTCGTAATAATGCTAATTACATGTAGTTATAACTCCATTGTCCCGATCCTGGAACTTCCCTGATTTCCACTCAGCCTTTGTCTAGCTAGATGCCAAGAATTTTCTACCTCGGCATAGTCATTTCATTGTACAAGAATGGATGCAATTATCACCTAGCTGGGAGCTAAGGGGTTTTTTTTTGTTGATTTTTTTTAACCTAGTTGGAGTGAAGTGACCCAATTAACACCTTGAGTGAATAGTCTGAATATGATAAGTTTTACAGGTGTTTTAAGCTTAGAATCATTTTGCTTGATGGGTTTCTCTTCTTGAAAATTTTTTTTTATCCCTTTCTGACTATCTGAAATTTGGTTTTAGAAGCTCAGCTCAAAATTTACAAGCCCTTTTAACCTTATAATCGCCCCAGGTGCTGTTTTACCCATGAAGTAATTTAGTTTTCTTAATGTTTCTGTCACAGAAACATATCTAGAAGATACAAACGAAATGAGAAACCATCTGCTAAACGTTTATCTTCCGCAGGAACAGACAAGTGGCATGTTTATCCATCACGGTATGACTGTTTTCGGTCTCTCTACAGGGACACATTCTTCCTTCGAAGGGACATGACGGTCCATTCTCTAAATGAGCAGGCAGGCGGCGCCCGGCTCCCCTCGCGGACCGCAGCCTGAGAGCGAACGGGCGCGGGCTCACCGTCGCCACCTAACGTTCGCTTTCGGTGCTGCACCGCCCTGGGCGGACGCGTGCTCCCTACTGCGTGTCCGCCGCGCTGATGCCACCGCTGGGGGCGAGACGAACTTGGTGTCGCCCCAGCGGCGAGGGGCGGGAGGATAACGAGCCTGACGGTAATCCCATACAGACTGTCCACCGCCCCAACATCCCGTTCCAGGATTTAAACGAATTCAGCGTTCATCTTGTAAGGGGCCGCTACGCTGCCATGCGCCTTTGATGAAGGCTAATGATAAATTCCCCTGGGACGAGAGTGGGCTGTTTCACACCACTTGATTCAAAACACAATTGTTAGAACAGTGACGTGAACTCTCTGTTCGATAAATATTGTATAGTGGGTTTTAAAAACCTTATTTTTTTCTTCTAAGAATAAAATCTTCCTTTTAAAGAAAATAACTATAAACGAGGGGACGGGAGTGACTGCAGAAGACACGGCGTCTCCTCAAGCTAAGCGAGCTAACAGCGCCCTCGGACTCACGCCTCGCACTGGCCACTGGGCGCGTCAGGGAACAGACACGAGCTGAGCTGGCAACGCCACGGCCACTAAAAGTGGCGAGAACGACGCACTACCGGGTGGGTGCCCGGCCAATCCCCAGCCGGAGTCACCGGGGCGCCCAGCTGGAGGTACCGGGGCGTCCAGCCGGAGTCACCGGGGCGCCCAGCCGGAGTCACCGGGGCGCCCAGCCGGAGGTACCGGGGTACCCAGCCGGAGGTATTGGGGGCGCCCAGCCGGAGGTACCGGGGCACCCAGCCAGAGTCAACAGGGATGCCCAGCCGGAGGTCCCGGGGTGCCCAGCCGGGGGTGCCCAGCCGGAGGTCCCGCGGCGCCCAGCCGGAGGTCCCGGGGTGCCCCTGCAGTCCCGGAGGTGCCGGCGAGCGAGAGAGCGCAGCGCAAGGCGGAGTAATTGTCGGGGCGCCGCTACGTGGCCCAGACGCCGGGCAGAGGCGGGG
>NW_011889355.1:278863-297996 GCF_000151845.1 Pteropus vampyrus | reverse complement strand
CTGTCCCTCTGGGAAAACTGATGAATGCGTTTCAGCCTTCCTCATGATTGATAGAAACTACCCCAGCTAAAGTAAGTTTGAGGGATCTAAATTTGTCATCGAGACAGCAAGATACATGTGCTCTGTCCATACTCCGTATACATTGTAACACAAGTTTTCCTTCTGACAAATTCATAAAGGAAAAGGTCTGCTTTTAGGAGTTATTCAGGAATTATTGGCAAATGTATCAAATGGCATTGGTATTATATTTTAGTTCAGAAATAAGTGTATCGATGAGAATCATTTATGCAAACAGCACTAAGAAAGATAAACAGTGTTAAAATACAATGAATTCTTTGAAACTGATTTTACTGTCCTTGTGGGGAAAACCCATAAAGCATCACACACTTACTTACTTCACTGATCGTTAAAATAAAACTGAATGTCTGAATGGCCTCACGGAGCGGAGTGCAGAGGTGGGCTCATCCCCACCACCCAGGCGCTCAACAGTACAGGTCACCAGGTAGGTACAGAAGCGACACTTTTACCTAATCTACCATGATCCTTTTTCAATAATCGGAATAATCGATCTCCTTTATTTCTCTAAGTATCAGGGCCCAAATGCTTCTCAGCTGATGGGTTATAAACAAGACATACGCCTGATGCTTTAGAAAGTCGAGTTCAAGATTAGCGTTTCTTTTCCCCAAAACTCACTTTCTTTATAATAGTCGCATTAAGTAATGTGGGTGAGAAATAAGCAGAGCGGGTGCTTAACACACTGCGAATGACAAAAGTGGGACATTCTTGGCAAAACTCGTGACTAGGGAGGGGAGAAGTGCCATTTGCTGCTGACGTTTCCCCGGGCCAGGCCGGGGCTGCGGATTACCACGGGAACCTGTGCCGAGCGTTTCCCGGTCAGCGACACGTATTTAGAGATCGTATCAAATTATAGTATCACGATTCAAAAACTACAAGCTCAGAGGCGTTCGTTACGTGTAAATGCGCAGAACAGCTACGGAATAGATTTGTTTTCTAAAGAGACTCCAGAGCTGGATCCCGGAAGCTGAACTGAGCAGCCGAACAGATGTTAACTCTGCTGACTAGAGATGATGAGATGAAATCGTTCGATTTAGCTTTAAAGTTCTAAAACAAAGCATTTTAATTTAAAAATTTAGCTTAGTACAGCAATCTTAGATTGGTAGAAATACACTGTATGCAGAAAATGGACTTTTTAAAAAAACAGAAACATTGTTTTTCTGAACAATTTTGTGATACTCGATTCTTCCACTTTTATTCCGAGTTTTGGTACTTTAATTACCCTTGTTATTCACACAGTACAAATTTCAGTTTTAGTTGAATAAAAAATAGGTTGGGTAATATGATGAGAACGATGTGTGTGGCATTCACACGATGATGGGTCTCTTTCACACATCACAGTCAAGATCGTTTTGTCTTGACCCACGCCCTGGCCAGCCCATGCACGGGGAGACGCGACTGCTCTCCAAAGCGTGGGCGCTTAAGCCTTCCTGTCCACATCCACCAGTTGGAAGGGCATTCTGCCCCCAGGGGAGCAAGGCAGAAGCACGATGCTGGCCGCGTGCCGGACCGTTCCGCTCCCACGACAGGAGTGATGAGCCCAGCCTGACGGCTACCACGGCTGCTTCGGGAATGTCTTTCCTATCCTAGCACGTGTCGGCCTCCACAGGAGAGTCAGACAGGCGTGTGAAATTACGAGAAAAGGGATGCACTGACTTATCTTCGGGTCTTAGTTGCACGCCGATTGGGAGAGCCTGCAACGTAGCCATGAAGCTGATGCTTAAAATAAATGGCTTTTATTTTCTCAAGAATTCAGCAATACGTTAGCACCTGTTCGATTTCTGCTTTAAACACTAAGTATTCAGCAGATAAGTCAGTCCTTGTCTCTCCTCTTATACAGTTCATTGTGGCTCAGGTGCAGATTTGCAAAGTCACGTGTTCTGCTTACGTCCCTCATCTGTTTCTATCTACGTGGTACGAATTTCATACGCACACATGCAAACGCACACGTGTTCATAACGGATCCTCTTCCTGCGCCCGTAACACACACAGATAACACAGCACGGTGAGGAAGGCGGCTGCCCAGCGCCGGCTCCCGAGCGTGGCTGGGACTGGGGCACACGCTCACTCGTGGGCAAACCCGCCTTGCGACGGACCCGCGCAAATTCAGGTAGCTCTAAATTTCCCTCATTATTTGGACACTTTTATATTAGGCATAAGTTTTATGTTTTGAAAAACTTTTTGGAAAAAAGGTATTACACTTATGTAGGCGAATTAATAACGACAGTAAATATTACACATTCTTAAACTCAACATTTTTGCCACATTCGTAATACCTACTGTTTTAGGAGACGTCGGTCTACGACCCTAACAAAACCCCGAATCACGACTTAACGTTTACTTCTAGCTCACATCACGGCCTTACGATGTGCCACCTACTGAATCAAAATGCTATTCTCTTTAAGAATATCACCTTTTTTAGGATGAAATATTTTATTACATTAATGAAACAGACGTACCGTGAACTCTTTTACACTTGTGTGTTCGCACGTGAAACAAACTGAAGTCGTTTCTCAACAGTGAGAGTTTGTTCTCGCATAATCCCTCTGACCGGGGTAACGATTACCCCACGAGCCACACGGCCGCCGCGGGCAAGGCTGCAGCCCTCCCCTGGGAATCGCGCCCCCAAAAAAGACGGAGGATAAATGTGAAGAGAGAGTAGAGAGGGCCATCGAAAGGAGAATGTGATAAACTTACGCGTAAAGCAAAGTAAAATTCTCCTAATTACAAAATGAGAATGTAGATTGGAGAGGGAGAAAGCACAAGGGATCGATGAAATAGACCTGCATTAATCCTGCCGGATCTATTCTCTCAGTTATGTTCAAATATGAACTGCCTAAACGGTAAGCAATTTCACTTATAGTGTTTCTTTTCCTACACAAAAGAACATTTATTCTATTTTTAAAAAGTGATTATCCAATGGTTAATATGTATGTTCATGTCACTAAGAAGTTTCCACTCAAAATAACGCTACGAAGATGAAGATGCATTAGCGCTTTTGGCAGCTGAACTGAGTCTGACAAGTGTCTAACATAGTCTGTTACTGATTAAGGGCATTAAATTATACTCTTATGTCACGGCGATGAAATCCAGCTTCAGAAGTTTACCTTATCCTGTCTCTGCCACTCGCATCAACTAGACTTTGCTAAGTGGTTGCGAGATGTTGAACAGTTTGCCAGACTGGATGAGACAGGGCACGTGAAGCTGCTCAGGAACGTGACTCGCCCTGCCGAGCCCGTCACTTAGTAAACACGTGGGAGCAGAGGAGCAGCCAGAGCTGTCACGTGCAAATTTATACCCTACCGAACTAAGTTCTCATTTGGAAACGGCCTTCAGGTGTTACAGGCCCAGAATTATATGTGAAGTAAAACTTTCAGTCTCTAGAAGGCAGAAAGAAAAAAACGGTCATTTTAGCAGAAAAGATTCAGGCTTGTTACCTAGAAAAAATAACAATGAATATATATATTTTTCCCACTACCATGACAAATATTTCTATTCCTTATGAAAATTGTAATTATAGAAAACATGCATGTGTAACTGAATAAAATAATGGTACTGTGTGCACAGGTCCTCTGCGATGTTCAGTCACAGCATCTTTGCTATGTGTCTTTATCATAAATATTATATATTAGTCTATATTACAAAATAATACTATACATTATATTTAGTACGTTTATTGTTATTAAATATGTGCTGTTATTAAAACATACAATATTGATATTTCTAATAAATATTTGTTTAGCACACCTCCAATGTGCATGTCACATAAGTAGACTTGTATATTTAACAAAAAGTTATATTGGGTTATTTTATAATTGTTTTGCCACAATAGAGGTCAGTTTGGTTGGGAAAAAAACTATTATGATCAATAGAGGGCAATAAGGTTCAAAAATAATACTGTTCCTATTCTTAAGTTTTCTAGAACCTATTGCCAGTGTTATTAAGTCTGATAACGTTTTAAATTTTCTTTTCTGTTATGCCTGTCTCCAAGAGAAGGCACTCAAAATTGTCGAAAGCTTGTAAAGCTAGGCAATATTAGGTGGTGTGTGTGTGTGTGTGTGTGTGTGTGTGTGTGTGTGGTTTACACTAGTTTCCCTAGGTTTAAGTCCAAGGTTAAAACAATTCAAAATACCACACAAAAAAGAAAACTATATGTCCTCACGGTGAGGAGAAATAACTTCATAGGCGCAGGGAAGAAAAATGTTTTCATCAAAGCAGCAATCTAAAGGAAACAGCAAACTCTAGGAGCCCCGTGACACTGCCTATAAATCTTTACGGTTTGTTCTTCCTTCTCTCAAAAAGGGAGAACTTCACCAGGTATTAAAAAGAAGCCAGTGTGATGTGAAAAACTTAAAGAGCCAGGATTTGAAAGAGTTTGGATCTTTGTAAATTATTTCGAATTCTTAATCTACAAATGCATGTCTAATAGCAATCATAACTGTTATAGAAAAATATATAGAAAATGTTTCAACTTGCTGCCCGACTGTTTGCTGGACATCATGTGTTACTGCACGTGTCACCCTCAGGCTCCTGCCCCATTTTCTGTTAACACAGATATTAACGTATAATCGCTATTTATTAGACAGTATCTGTAGCTAATATTTCGATAACTAGGCTCCCACAGACCGAGCGACGGCCCTGTGTGTGCCTGGATGGCGGAGGTTTTGGGGGGGGGGTGGCAGGAAGGGAGCCGCACACAGGGAAAGGGAGTGGCACACTTCCTTGTACACCGTACTAGTTTGCCTATTACTTTTATTCATTATTTTATGTTTCTAATGAATATCGACTGCCTTTTAAAATTAACTCAAAATCGTGAAGAAACAGGATGGATCTTTAGAAATCGTTTGGGAGAAGGACCGAGCCTGCGTTCGCTACATTTCTTTCCAGTTTCCGTGTCGCTCTAGTTTACGTGTTTCATTTGCTCTCGTACCTGACACGGGGCGAGAACTAGCGCGTTCTAGTGGAAAGCACTGTTTCTCGCAGAGCTAATTACACTTGACCCTTGAACTACACGGGTCCACTTACACATGGAGTTTTTCAATGAACACTCTAAATGTATTTTCTCTTATAATTTTCTTAATACCATTTTCTTTTTTTGAGCTTGCTTTATTGGAAGAAGACAGTCTATCATATGTTAATCTACTACGTTAGGGTGGAGGCTTCTTGTCGACAGTGGGCTGTTAGCTAAGTTTCTGGGGCGTCAAAAGTTATAAATGGGTTTTCAGCTGAGCGGGAGGGGGCGCCCTAAGCCCCATGTTGTTGACCTACGGGCTGGCTTTTCTTTTCCTTACCGATGTATAGAAGGTATTAATACTCTGAGTACAATATTTGGATAAAACTACACGAACAGTTTTCTCTGTTTGCTTTTCCCCTTTGCCCTCAGTGCACTCCTGAGGGCTGAGGGCTTTGGCAGAGTGCAGTGCATTTCGTTCCTGGGGATCCGCCCCCTGGCTTCAAAGGGCACTTTCGACGCGTCCCGTCTTTTGACTACGGATAACGCAGTTAATTCAGCCACCTGCTTTCCTGTGCTTGAAGCAACCGAACTGTGACCAGCATACACCGAGCAGGTGACCAAGGGCAGCGCCGCAGCCTCTGCCCTTCCCTCGCCCCCGGCACTGGGGAAAACGGCACCACGTCCCGGGGTCAAGGACGTTCATGCCAAACGGAGCCCTGGAGTCGCCCGTGCTCGGAGCCGCGGATCCCGCCGTATCGCTACTGCTACCCGCGTTCCCCGTTCGGATTCATTTACGGAAAGAGCACGATTAAGCGACACGACTCTGGATGATGATCCAAGATTAAATGAGGGTCTTGAAGAAATTGTTCAGAAGCACCGGGCCTTTGGCAGTGTTTTGCTTTCTTCTCATTTCTCAGTATTGATCTGGCCGCCTTTCTCCGTTTCCGTGTCGATAAACGAATGGCAGGCGCCCATCGGCGTCACCTTCGGCTGCGCTCGGGGACATTTCCCTCGGCGGGGTCTACGGCGTTTAAAAATCAGTTTTGTTAGATACAATTTCTTGTCTCTTAAGTGTGTTGGTGACGGTGGCATATTGTATTTTTCACTTCTTCACCCTTAAGAAAGGTCTAAGAAACGAAAATACAATAGATTTCAAAATAGGTCTCCCCCCGCCCCTGCACTGCCTCGGCCTGCATCATTCCGCCGGCCTCCTCCACGCAGCGGCGGGGTGGACCAGGGGCTGTGCGGAGGGCTAGGGAGGGGCAGGGTGGTCCTTCTAACTCCTTATCCATCCCCTCGAGGCACCTGCAGTGTTCCTTTCAAGTATGCTCTTCCTTTGTAAAACGCACTGCAAGATTCTGAAGGCCTAAGAAGTGACAGACACATCTATAACTACATCTTACATATAGCAGGTGGATTATTATTCTAACAACTTGTCTGAGAACTTTCTCTAGTCTCTATTTGTATTTTCACGAAATTAAAAAAAAATACATTGCCTCAGTTCAATTTGAGGCCATGTTAAATTAAAAATTACATGCTTACCTAGCACCATCAAAAGATGGAAAACTTGATAATATTCTTACTATTCATATAAATATTTAATTTTTTGTTAATATTTCCCCTATCGTTATATCTTAATAGTTCTAACAAAATTTCCCCAAAATGTGTGTACTCTATAATACAGATATTACATATGTAATACATAAACACATATTTATAATATATACTTACAAGCATAGAGTTATTTATATACTCATCTATAATACATATACTTAAATATACATATTACATAATATATAATAGATATCTAAATACACATTTGGGGAGGAATCATGCCATGTCATTGCAATGCGTATTTGGAGTTTGAAATAAAACTTCCTTGTGCTCCACCGCCAACTCTTAAATCAAGTTGTAGACAAGTATAATTCAAACACCAATTAATCGTTTCAAGGGCATAGCTTTTCCTTTAGATTTTTGTTCAAAAGAATAAAAATAAACAAATAATCCACATTGTTCTGTAGCTGATCAGATTCTCACAGAGTTTACTTAATGGCAGTCTAACTCATGTTGTCCATGACAGTGTAAAGTCTTTTGATGAAAAAAAAAAAAGGTAATTTGCTTATCAATATATCCCTAACATCTATAGAACCATGCCTGAAATACATTGGGCATTCAATAAATGTTTACTGAATGCAAATTTAATCCCTAAAAAGCCTATTCGAACAGTTCGGTGTAACTGAGCACGCGTGCAGGACGTCAACACCCTGGAGAAGCCCTGTTACACGTGGAGGGGTCACAGGAAATGTCACTGACAGCTATTCCCCCCACGTGCCTCCAACACTCTGTCTTTGGTCCCAGGACAGACGAACTGAGGGGCCGGCAACATTTACAGTACATGGTGTTAACGGTTCCCTCTGGATGACAGCCAGCCAGTCACGTGGGCTCTACCTCGTCTGACCAGTGGATGCACCGAGCAGCAGAGTCACAGCTCAGATGCCATCGGCAAGGGATGGGCGTGACAACCAGAGCAGTTCATCCTAACTGTTCCTCGTTTATCTTATCGGTGATTTCGTCCCCTCATCGCCATCTGTCATTTCATCCTGACCCTCTGAAGCAGGACTCCTAGTGATTTAATGATTCCTCAACTCCAAGGCCATCATACCGGGAACCAGGTCGCCAGTTCATTCCCTCAATAAATATTTTTTGGCATCTACACTGCACGAGGCCCTTCTACATTTTAGGTTTAGAAACATCAGGGCAGACAAGATTACCAGATCCCTTTTTTCCAGTAGCTTCAAATTTGTTAGCGAGATTAAAAAAATAATTTAAAAAGTAAATTAAAAAAATTACTGTATTAACTTCTAAGAAAGAAAAATAGAATACATTCACATGGGACGTGGCTTGATTCTTATCAATGTATTCTTTGGAGGAAAGTGTCAAATTATTATCGTTGTGATTTAGTAAATTTAGAGAGACAGAGGTAAGGATATTTCTGTGTCCAAATTGTGACTAACAAAATGTTATCTCTGAATCATGGTATATTATAAACCTGAAACGCATTAATATTGGAACCATAAACAAGGTTATCTGTTATTCTCCAAAAGAAAGAAACCATAACTCGATTCTGAAGGGTCCCCCACAAAATGCAGGCTTCTATGTGCCCTCGTGTTACAACTCCGTTCAGACACGTTCTGCAAAAATGGAACCAGCTGTGACAGCAAAGCTGACTGAAAACACAATGAAATAAAGCATCTTTTTCAGTGACTAGGGAACGGTGCATCTCTATCTATCTATCATCTATCTACCCACCTATCATTTATCATCTATCATATAGACGAGTTATTCCTTGAGCTTCAGAGGATATTGTTGAGAAAAATAGGGAAGCCTACCGTTATATAACTTGAGACGTTTAAATTCAGGTTGAACCACTTCCGTTTAAGGTAAGGATATAGAAAACGTTTCTCACGGTTAATGTTTTAAACAAGGCTAGTGATAGCCTATTCGAAAAAGATGTCAGCTAAAACTGGCAGAGAAATATGCAGTCAGATAAATGTGAAACAGGAGACTAGGACCAAAGAAAAGAGATTAAAAATGTTGAAATTTTGCCAGTGATTCTGTTTTTTTTTTTTTCCCCCTCTCTTTTTGGAAAGTTTTAATTTTATGTGTTACAGAGTGGAATTTTCTGCCTCAGTGTTACGCTCCTTCCGAGTCACAGATACTTATTTTGGACATTATTTTGGATCGATGTGGTTCTACGTTTTCCATTCTGAATCGACTGTGTTACTCTGCGCTTCACTTACTGTCTCCACCGCACTCGCCACGTTTTATTTATCTTTTGGATGAACTACTGAGTTACCCACCTTCCCACGTCTCATCTAGACGTCTCAGGGTTTTTGTGGTTTTCCGGTTTCGAAAGCAGAGGAAGGTTCATGAAGGTGAGTAGCACAGAGACCCCGGGGCGCATGAGGATCTTTCATAAGAGAGATCTCTGTGCACGAACAGGGATGTGCTGGGAATGCTTAGAGTTTGCCCTGGAAACACAGATTCTTGTATCTGTGTAGGAACACAAAACCAAATAATAGTTTTGCAATCGGTAAGACACAGCTCTTAAAATGTGTAAAAAATATTTCCTTATCGTTCACATTGAACGAGATTAAAGCCTTCCCAGAAACGCCAGATGAAAGCCAGTGAGATAAAACAAAAGGGCTCAAAAACCCGTCCGCCGGGGTTTGGCGACACAGGGGTGTCCCAGCGTAAACTGCGGAGCATTCTGACACGGTGCGCTGTCTAGTTTCCAACCAAAGTCATTACTGAGCCATAAAGGGAAGTCAAACGAGGCTCTACCCTACCAGAGGAAAAGGTTATATACATTCATCTTCTCCCGGCGCGGGGCTGTGTGGCCTCGTGAGGTCATTAAATTCACAAGATCAATAAGTTTGAAGCTGCTTCGTGTAAATATAAATTCCGCTTTAAATAGTAAATTTCAAAGCCCTTAAAAATCAGTAAACAAAATCCTTCATATTCCTCGAGTGAAACATGCAGCATATACGTGGTCCAAACTGAGCCACCCGAGGGGACGGACAGGTGCATACAGCTGGCACCAATGGAAGGGGCAGCACGACTGTCCTCTGTCTTCCAAACAGCCACGCTGGTAGAAAACCTTGGCTGTGAACATTTGTATTTGCACGGGAGAACGTCCCCACGTTGATCAGTGCAGTGGAAGATCCATACAGAATTCAGTTACCATATGCTAGCATAAGATCATTTTCTTAAATGGTCCTGTTTAGAACACATTCAAACAGATGGACCGAATTCCTCGGGTGGCCATGGGCGGAACCGCTGGGCCGTGACACTTACTCAGCAAACGCGTGGAGAAATGCTCATCAACGCAAATGCTCCAGTTCTCATTTTGCATTTTCTTTAATAGTTTCTTATTGCTGAAAATTGGAAAATGAGTATTGCAATGACTACCATGAAAATTATGGCCACTTGCCTCTTTATAATTAGCAATTTGAGAATTCGGTCAACTCAAACCATCTGTTTTCTTTCGTTTGTAATAGATTGTGCAAATAAGTTTTCTTGCAGTTCAAGGACAATGAATTTTTAAAACGGTGAAAACTATGCTGGAATAGATGTCTCCGTCCGGGGGTTTTCAACTGTTGGGAGTGGTACAACCCAAAGCATGTGCTGCACACTGTGACAAGTCGCCGCGGCCGGAAGCACACTGAGTTACGAAGGGCGATGCCTTTCTGTTTGTTTCTGTTTGTTTCTTCATGTGGTGACAAGATGCCAATGTGAATGGAACACAGACTGGTGACTCAAGACATCTTAGTGCTCGCTCTGGCCTGGCCTTTTCCTGGACCACAGTCTGTCCTCTCTGAAAGGAAGTGGCTGGGCCATCCGGTCCCGTGTATCTAGGGCTGACATCAGAAATGTAAGAATACAGGCTTTTTGTTTGTTTGTTTGTTTGTTTGTTTAGGTAAAACAATAAGATAATTGATTCGTTTTTTATCTTTTTTTAATCTAAGAGATTGGAAATTACATATTTTATCAGCCATTATTTTTGATATATTCGTGAAACAGGGTCCTAGAAGTGGAAAATTGTTGAAATATAGAATTCAAAGGCATATATTTACCCTGTATAATGATTCTGTTGAAATGGCATTAAGCTGCACATATACTTCTTAAAACTTTCAGACAACTTACAGTGTGACTTTATTTTTGAATTACCAGACCTGCTGCTGACTGTGGCTAAAAGTTAAATTCACATGGATTCCAGACAGAAGACTACAAAGCACAGTTCAGAACTGAAAGTGTGACCGGCTGACTCCCCGCCATTCCCAGTCGAGTGCTCTGGAAGGCAGGGCCCTGCAAACATCGCATTGGGGAGGATGGGAGGGGTGGACATGTGACAAGTATTTAAAACGGCAATTCTTTAAACAGTTAGTCTATACTTAGTATACGGTAAGCACCCAATAATTGTTAGTTAGCATCATTAATATTTATTGTTACTATTTAAAAATTCTTAGAGCTACCTTAAATGAAATATATATTGAGGCGTACAATGGTATTTCTTACAAAGTCTTAACAATTATTAATTATATCCTAGTTATATTATAGAACATTATATTTTCTTATGTCTTAAAAGAGTGTATTGAAATTAAACATGATTATACACATGTTAACAGGACTTGATAGGGTATTTTAAATGGATGAAGCTGCATTTTAGAGCTGAATTCGTTAAATATAAATTTACATTGACATAACTGTCATTGTTAATTAGCATCTATTTAAAAAATGTTACATTTTATTCCCAATATACATTTAGTGACTATTTTTTAAGTAAATTGTTTTCTTCTGAATACTGAATATTGAATGCAGATTTGTATTAGGAAGAAGAGCATGATTTAAAAAACCTGTGACTTTGTGATGTTTAGTTGATTCTGTTATTTGAGAAAGACAAAAGTCATTCTTTTTCCTTCCTACAGTTTTTCAGAAAAATGTTTTCAACAAATTAAATGATGGCTATCATTATTAAGTGCCTTCTAGTATAAAATCTATATCCTCACTTTGTTTATAGTATTATGTTTCTTTATTATAGGTAATATTGTATACATACAATGTCTAGGAATTATTATAAATATACTTCTTAAAACGTCACATTACAACCAATAATATCTAAAGATTTTTTGGCGTACTTTTTCCTCTTTTGTCAATCAATCTTTTCATTTTATCTCACATAAACTGTAACAATTTTTCTTACACACCATTGCATATTGGTTTCTATAGTGCTAAATAATCTTCAAATAATAATGATCTTATTCCTAAAATGACTTTAAAATTTTTACAAATGGTCGTGTAAGGTGATTGTGACAAAATTAAAAAAAAAAAAAATCAGCAGGAAAAAAAATTCTGGACTAATACAGAAGATTTTCTGAGCAGGAGTTGGTATTTCTGGTTCAATGATCACCTCCATATGCTTAAGATTATTTTTGATCAATCGAAACCACTTATTCTAGTACTTCATTTGATTCTATGTATCTGTGTTTTCCCGGCTTTCTAGAATAGTATCAAACATATATCATAATGCAAGTATCTAGGATAGAGGATAAGATAAACTACAAGTCATACCCCTAAATGGGGCAGCTCAGGTAGCCCCGCTGATCACGTACCACTGTAGAAAGATGCCGTAAGGCCATGGATTTTCAGGCATCCACAAAGCCAACCATTTAAGGAGAAAACCTCCACCTTCTATGTATTTAAGTACAGACTATATTATATTAAGCGATCTAATTATTCTTACTTATGAAAGCCCCGGTCTCTGTGGAAGTTGATCACTTATGGTCTTATTCTTCATGTTTATTTCAGTATTGGTTCCTACCTATCACAGTCCTACCTGGAGACTTTTCTTTATCATGATGTTTGGATGCTGACAATACAAGAACTTTTTAACCAACTTCTACATAACAACCTCAGAGTTCAGGTGAAAACTCCACTTCACTGTCACATGGCTATTGGAATGCTTTCTCTAATATCCACATACAGAAATATAGTGTTTGTTTTGCTTTGTTTTTTTTTTTTAATTTATTATTATTTATTTATATATATACACATCTGTTTATTTATTTATTTACTTATATTTTTCAGTTAGAGTTGACATTCAATATTATTTTATTTTATTATTATTTATTATTATTTATGCCTACAGCACCTGGTCTTCCTAAGTGGTCTCCCATCCAAGTACTAACCAGGCCCGACCCTGTTCAGCTTCTGCGATCAGACATCGGGCTTCTTCGGGGTGCTTGCCATGGTCGTAGACCATGGACCGTGGCTCCACTGGGGCACGAACCCAGGACCTTTTGCGTGTAAAGCAGACGTGCTCACCGCTCCACTGGAACCACGTCCACAATATTATTTTATATTACTTTCAGGGGTGCGGAACGGGGGTTAGACATTTATGTAATTTACAAAGCGATCCCCCGATTAGTCGACTGAGAAGCGCACCGTTTGAATTACTAGTCACTCGCTCTTACAAACTTAGCTCTACTCTTATTTCCTTCTGGTCTGTCTCCATTTATTTTTACATGTATTTTCGCTTCTTCACATACAGCTCAGAACGACTTTTCTAACACAGCCTTAGCTATTCTGACTTTCTCTCTGGGCTAAAACACAATACAATTCAACCACCTAACTTTCAAGAGGAAAAAAATGACCCTCTGAATTACATATAATCTTTAAATTTTGTGCCATGTTTAACTACTCAGATTTCATCATTTGCTCACATTAATAGAATTATAAGACCTAAAAAGATGTTAAAAGTAAACAGGACTTTAAACAGTTTGAATATCAAAAATAGTTACACAAGATTTATAAATGATGAAAAAAATAAAATAAATAGTTACGATGTTTTCTATAGATAAAAATACAAGGTACTGTTTTACGGAACTCATTAAGGCACTAAAAAGGCCTTTGTTTTTTGTGTACGAATGGGGTGAATTAAAAATTTGAATTTTTTTTAAAAAAGGAAAACCTGGGCCCATGGATTTTCATTCCTTCTGGCAGTCTCGAACTAGGTGTTCCTTATAAGCCCATCACTTAGCTGCTGAATTTGCAGATGATGAGAACATCTGTACATTTATTACTTTTATGAATGTGGCCAGACACCTACATATCAAGTGCAAACTGGCTAACGCCACTTTTGATAAAAAAGATACCATGTTTAGCTGTATAATAACATCAAGAGCCACTCAACCCCGGGGCAGCTCAGCCAAGACTTCATCCATCCATTGGAGCTGTCGATGCCTGTTATGTAGTGACAAAGCCGTGGGTAACCTTCACTCAAATTAGCCCCAGCACTGACTTTATACTATATCCGTGTCTACAACATTAAACACTAAGGCAAAAAGAAAAATGTGAAAACGAAAATTTTGATACCCTGTTTCCCATTCCTGCTGTATCATCCTTAATCTAGCTGCTGAATTTAATATAATCACCATTTACAAGCAAAGAAGAAAGACTGTGATACACGGAGAACATGCAAAAGTGCTAAGTTAACGAGAAATAGGTTCTGTATTAATTTATTTGTAATCTAATGATATGAATGTGTTTTCTTATGGCCCTTGATAAATGTAGACATTATTCATATTGACTACATTTGAAAAAGCATGCAATGAAATATAAAAATCTTATTTAATTTAGTTAGAATCAAACTCTTGTTATTAAAAAAACTGTCGGTTATTTTTACAACTTTTTGGTGTAGTCAATTAGTAGCATATATATGTGTGTGTATACATGTATACTCATATATTTGTAAGTACAGACTTATACTTCCTGACCTAGTAACACTTAGCGCATTGACATTCGACAACTCTATTGTGAGTGCACGACACTAAAATTTCAGGGATCGGCACTAGGTGTTGTTCGAAATACACATGCCAACTTTTTGAAAGCTGTGAATAACAGCGTTAAAACTTTTCACTATGCTATAATTTTAGAAGCAATTATTATTGCTTTGTGCCGATAACGATCCAAAAGTATATACCACTCAAGGAACCTCTTTTAGCTAAAACTTATTCTTTGTCTCCACAATGGCTCTGTGAGAATCACGTTGGAATAACAGCCAGGAACTGAGGGAATTAAGACAGAAAAAGAAGTTGAAACCTTAAGTCTTGAAAAGGAACAGATGAGCACACCAAGGTTACGGAAGGACTCGGCTCCACTGAGATTTCCTGAGGGAATTAAAGTAATGACTGATATCTTAAAAAGAAAACATATAAAAAAGGCAGACGAACGGAGTGACTGGAAAAAGCTGAACCAAAGGAAGGTCTAAGCCAGACGCAGCAGACGAAAGAAAGTAAATGAGAAAGCAGGACTCTTTCCACCAACCGCGTAGACACTCGTGTTCCAATCCACAACGTGCAATGCGAAGTCAACGTTACGAACACCTGTGTGCTAGGTCACTAAGCAATCCTCACACAAAGCAGAAGTTAAGGAGGGAACGTGGTCCTGTAAAGCACACTGGTAACGGGCATGTGACACTACTCGGTGTTACAGGTGACGCGGAAAGATGGCACGGCTTCCCCTGACGGAGGTGCCGTCACCAGATGCAGCTGGGCTGCGGGGCAGCTAGCGGCGGGGGCTAAGCAGACACTGCTCTCCAGATTCTAATTCTGCCAGTTCTGAGCAAGACTTTTTTTCCAAGCAGCTTAAATCTTTGAGTCTTCTCATGTGAAAGAGTACGACAAAAGACCCATCCTGTGACTTTATATAAGGAATATATGTGACGATCTAAGTAAAGAATTTAGTGTGGAGTTGGCGGGTGCAAATTTTCAGGAAATATTAGCTTCTCTTATTCAAATAGGAATACTTTTTGTGTATTTTTTATTACAAAAATTTTCAGACATATTCGAAAGGAGAAAAAAATGATTTTTATGACTCGAAATTATGGAAGAAATTAGGAGAGTTTTAAAATTTGACTTTAAAAAGGCATGGCCAAAAACCAATCAACCAAAGAAAAACTATATATAATATATAAAGATAAACGTCAAACTTTGAGAAACATCCGAAATGAATATAAACTCACGTGAGAGGCATATCCCTTTAAGGGGCTAATTTTAATAAAATCTTCTAACTAAAGGTTACGGAAGCCTAGACTTTCAAACCCTTGTCGTCTGGACCTTAGGATTTCCCGCGTCTCTCGAATACGCCGGTCCTTGCTTTTATTTAAATAAATAGCAAGTAACGTTCACTGAGGTTTAACCAGTAACAAATAGCAAAAATTATTTCTCTTATGTTCCCAATATTCTGCTAAATTGGAATCCGTTCTAGAGATGAAATCGGAAGAGTGAACCTGAGGACAGATAATGGAAAAACGTGTGAGACAATCCCATGTTCTAGCGCCAGCCCGGTAATGTTTTCACCAACGCCATTCTGACTGAATGTTTTGAGTTGCCTAATTTCCTTGTTTTTACTATTAATCAATATTAACTGAAGTCAATTGCAAAAAAAAAAAAAAGTAGAGCCGTTGACAGATTTCTGTAATTCTTTTGGAGTCTCTGCTGCAAGAATATTACTCTGCTGTTTAGCTGACAGCCATAGCGGCTGCACCAAATTGCGACCTCACCCACAGTGCATGAGGGGTCCCTGTTCTCCACGTCCTCGCCAACACCTGTTGCTTACCGTCTTTTTTATAATAGCCGCTCTGACAGGAGTGACGGGATGTCGCATTGTGGTTGTGATGTGCATTTCGCTAATGAGTAGGCATGCGGAGCATCTTTTCATATGCCTGTTGGACATCTGTATGTCTTTTCTGAAAAGATGTCTAATCAGATCCTCTGATTAATCAGGTGGCTTGTTTTTTGTTGTTAACTTGAACGAGTTCTGTATGTATTTTGGACATTAACCCCTTACTGGATGTATGATTTGCAAATGTCTTTTCCCAATCAGTAGGTTGCCTTCTCATTGTGTCGATGGGTTGTTTTGAAACCTTGCCATTGGGGACAACACGGATGGACTTTGAGGGTATTGTGCTGAGTGAGAAAATTCAGATGGAGCGAGGCAGATACCACAGGATTTCATTCATGCATGGAATATAAAAAGACAAAACGAACCAAACGACAAAATAAAAACAAACTCATAGATGCAGACTACAGGCATGTTACTGGGGGGGGCAGGGCGGGCGGTGGTGAATGGGTGACCGGGTCAACTGTATGGTGACCAATGAAAAACAGAGCCCTGGCGGTGAGCACACTGGCCTGTAACAGGTGTGGAATTACGATGTTGTGCGCCTGAAACTCATGTAATGATGTGCACCAATGTTCCCGTAATCAAAAAATGTGTTTTTAAAATTACTTAATTAAAATTAAAATATCAGTACATATTATTTAACTTTCTGTTTATGTGAAGAATAACAGAGAATACAAATGTCCATAAAATATTACCAATACACATGACTTGCTATTCATATTATTTAGGAGTTATGTACATAAAATAAGCAATGAATTTGTTAACATTTATGACACTATTAAATTGCTTTATTTTGGAACTTCTATACTATATTTAGAATTGAACGGAAATTATAATGGTCATATTGTACAAATGAGACTGTTATTTAGAAATAACTTATTTTCAAAACCACATTAGGTAACTTAAAATTCATGATGTAAAAATAAATGTTAAGTACTTAACATTACTTTAAAGAGTTCAAGATTCAATGGATTCTGTGTCCTTTAACTACAGATTGCTAAATCGGTCACATTCTAAATAGCAATTTCCTTGGTATTGAATTATTTAGATTAATCTGTCTATGTGGTTTTCTCAATATATCATCATTAGCATTAAGTAGGTCTGGCTGGCATCCTTAATAATTTAACAGTTTTTTTTTAGACTAAGAGAAATAAATCTGTTTACTATGATACTAATACTACAAAACTAATTCTGATATTAATGACAATGATATATGAAGTCTTATTTTAGACAGTCGACCAAGCAACCAGACTGATGGAATTCTGGAATGCTTGGCAAATTCCTTAGACATCTTTTTTTTTTCTTTTTTAGGAGAAATGTCTTTTTTTTTTTTTTAATTTCTGGAAACGATAACATCCAACAGGCATGTATTCTGTTCAGAAAAATATCCTCGATTTATACTACCTCCAATTAAATGGAGCAAACAGAGAGTCAGGGGCGGGCGGGGAGCACTGCGCTGGTCACCTGCGGCGGCCCCTGATCCATCTCTGCGTCCGCAGGGCGAGGGCTTCGGCTCCGACCCGCCGCACACTGGGGAGTGCGCGCGGCTTCCACCTGCGAGATGCGTCGTTGCCGAGCAACGAGCTGCGTGATGGAACCATGCATGTCTTGTCCCATCAGCTCTTTGGCTTATCTGTGCGCCCCTGTGCAGCCAAATGACCACAATGACAGTCGCCAGTCTCGTCAGCAGAAGCGAACGCCCAGGTGTTTATATCCGACCTTCACGGACGTTTATCTAACGGGTCCTGATCGGTCAGCGAGAGAAACCATAACCTACGGTTAACCCATAAGTTCCCAAAGGCGACACACACGTGGGGCTAGGACTAGCCGCTCCCCGCCTGCAGTCGCCACGTTATCCCCCGCAGAGGCCCTATGATGATTTGAGGCGCGCCGTGTCTGCAGGGCCCCTTTTCTGGTCAGAATCCCCCAAACAGACTTATTTTCATGCAAACCACATACATTTTAAAGCCAGCTGTCTGATGTTTGGAAAAAAAAAAAGAATTGTACGCAGCCCAGGGAACTCGCCACAAAAGCAAACAAAACCACACGGAGTGCCACACCTGTGCATCCGCCTACGGTGTCATTTTAAGGTGCGGCGTCCACAGCTGGGGAATCCCGCTGCAGGCACGAGCAAAACAGACTGTTACGTCCCTTACGTAGTCCATTTATTTCAAAATCACCGCTGCTCATAGAGACTGAGTGTATGACCTACTGAAAATATATCAAGGTTGGGAGCAAGATGCTTCTGAGATTCTTTAAAGAAAATATGTGCAAAATTGAATATGGTGGATTTAACTTCAACAGCCATCCAGAGAATTCATAAACGATAAACACGGTTGTTGTGATAAGAGTTTTCACAATCTGCCTAATCTATTTTTTATGCACATTTAATCTTAGGTTTCTTTTAATAACTGTCAGCAGACCTAAAATACATTTTAAAAAATTGCCTGCTAATAATTTTGGTTAGTTGTTGAGGGTGTTTAAGAGTGATGTGAAGTTCTTTACCGCATTTTCATGTTTCTGAAGCACGTTTTTAGTTTTTCGAGGCAAAATCTTATCCTAACGTAACGCCTGTGGCGTTAAAAGTCAATTATTTTTAGTGCAATAAAAATGTGAAGTTTAAAAAAATATTTCCCATAAATTTACCATTTCTCAATCCCTCCACTCATAAATATATATGAATGAATATAATCTCTATTTTATCGAGCATCATTTTATTTCTGCTTGAAAACTTTAACATTTCATGCAGTATATACGTCTATACTATAAAATTCTTGGCTGAGCATAGTGTTTGTTTTCAGTATTGGAAGATGCAATTCCATCATTTTCTGGATTGTGCAGTTTCTGGTGAGAAGTCTGC
>NW_011889355.1:277028-277548 GCF_000151845.1 Pteropus vampyrus | reverse complement strand
ATAAAATTCTTGGCTGAGCATAGTGTTTGTTTTCAGTATTGGAAGATGCAATTCCATCATTTTCTGGATTGTGCAGTTTCTGGTGAGAAGTCTGCTGTAATGTGTCTCTTTGCTCTTTCGTATGTAATGTGTCTTTTTGCTTTGTGTTTTAAGACTTCTTTTTATCATAGGTTTCATAAATTGGTTATGATGTGGCTGAATCTCATTTTCTATGTGTTTATTTTAATGGGATTTTCTTGAGTTCACTTGACTGTGGGTTTATAATTTCATCGAATTAAAAACAAAATCTTACCCGTCAATTTTTCAAATATTCATGCACATTCACTCCCCTCTTGCAAATCCCCAAGCAAATGTCTGTCACACTGGTTGTCATTATTTTACAGGTCACTGAAACTATTAATTTTATTCATATATTTTTTCTCAAGGTGCTTCGTTTTCCCTAGTTTCTATTGTATCTTCAAATTCACTAAGATTTTCTTCTGCAATATCTAACCAACAGCTAATCCCATTCCAGTGATTT
>NW_011889355.1:272578-276143 GCF_000151845.1 Pteropus vampyrus | reverse complement strand
TACTTGACCTGCTGAATTTCAGCATGCGACTTCTTTTTTTTCTGTGCTTTGTGTATTTGAGCACAAACATCCCATCTCTGTCATTTCTTTGTGACGGTTCTAGTTGAGTACTGATAAAGCCGTCACCTTTAGTTCTAATAAGTCCCTTGCCATTTACGTACATTTAAAAATGTTTATAAATACTTAGAATAGAATTTTTATGTGAACAAGACGTATTTGATGTAAATGTCGTATGTTTAGAGTTGAAAATATTTCATTTCTATTTTGTGGCAAGGACGAATAGAAATATTCATGTAAAATTACGATCTCTGATTTCTGTAATAAAGAATTAAAATTTTTGAAATTTAGATTTACATGTCTGGAATATATAATATTCTGGTTTCTAATGTTATATTTAATCAGTGAAACGGTCATTTTCACAATTATCTTATAGAAAATTTCCTGTCTGTAAAGTTTTCATAATCCTAATATTTATCATGCATGAGTTTTCACTTTTCCCTTGTTAAAAAAAAAAAAATAATTGAGGTAAAGCTTCAGTTTCAGCACCCAGGAAGAAAACTAGCAGAATTCTAGGATTCCTAGAGAGAATATTTACATGTTCTTTTCAACTATACATATTGTGTGGTGTTGTATTAAATCCTCATTGATTTCAGATTCATTAAGTTGTGCTCTAAAAAAACCCTCATATTACATGTTAAAATTTAAAAATATAATAAAATAAAGCTCCTGATGGAGAAGATGGCTGCCCGTGCACAGACCGTTAGCGAGTCCACCTCATGCTCCACAGTGAAACGCGCTGTGCAGAGGTGATTGCGTTTGAAGTTATTGGTACATTTGAATGCAAACTACCCAACCACGAAACGTGAGGCTCCCATTTGCTATAAAAATAAATTAGGAGGCGCCGCTTTGCTGGCAAAGCCACTGGGCACCTCGGTCCGTCCCTATTCATGGCATCGCAAACAGATGCCTCTGCTCACACCGCGAGCTGTCGTGTGCAGCATCGCTCTGCAGACAGAGTGAACGTCAGTGACCTGATTCGGGACGTAATGAAACCCATCCTGATGCAGAGACCCTGTGGGAAATCACAGTGTCACCCACGTAACTGATTTTCTCATGAAGCCACGACCCTGCCAGCTTCAGAGCTGCCGCCTGCTCTGGTCAGCACCGGCACCTCCATGCCGACGTCTCGGTAAATCACAAAAATGTATTTTTTAATAAAAACATACCTTATATAAAGTCAATCTTTTGGGGGAAATGTTTTCATTTCTAAATTAAAAGTAGCATGAAGTAAATTTAAACATGTCCCTATTGCTTACTGACACTAAAATTTATTTTTATTATTAAGAAAATATCGTGACAGTAGTGCCCAGTACGCCAAGAAAAAAATGAGAAATGAATTCTGCTATGTATGCATTGGTTTGAAATTCCTGGAGAACATTTAAGAATGCAAAGATATTATCTTAAATGTAGCAGTCCTGTCTGCCCAAACACCTGCACCTGCATTCACATACCCATTTGTCAGTTGTAAACGGTACTACACATAGAAAGAGCAAAGATCTGCAGTTAAAAACAATGCTTCTGATCTGAATTCAAACGGCTACGTAAGCTTTTTAATTAACTCTCAATATCTCCTTCCTCCTCTATAAAACAGGAATAATAACAAAAACCACCCCATACTTTTGTAAGGATTGCCTTTTTTAAGAATTGAATTAGAAGATTATGAAATTTTTAATTCAGTACTATATACATAGCGTTATCTTAAATTTGCATTTTATAATGTTTCTTGGTATTTAATAACACTTGAATTAATCCAGTGTCTTTATGGGGGGCACCAAGAAAATAAAACCCTCAATTAATGATCCCAAGACATCTTCAAAAATACTGATTAATGAGAATAAAATTTACAAAATGACCTTACAAATGTCCCTTCTTCCTTTTTTGTGTCAATGATATATTAACGGCAGGAGCTAATGACAATCCCTTGATAGTAAATGGTCTTGAGAATTTTTTTTTCCCCAGAAGGAAAGATACTTATGAGGGGAAAATATTAAAATAATTTTGGGCAAAGGTAAAAACACAGCCCTCTTTCCGTTATATTGTACAAGATATTAAAGCCTTTTGTATGAATATAGTTCACTTGTACCAAACACTATCAATAAACTACCAATATTTATTTGCCAAATAATCTTACACAACTTAAATTTGTATCTCTTCTGAAGATGACGTTTAATGCCGGTGCGCTCACTCATTTTCTCTGGGACCTCGTGGTGATGTTTTAAGGGACTCATCACGTGTGTTCATTACCCGTGTATCCGTCCAGCGTGTCTGTGCCCCTACGCAGAGGTACAGGTGGCCTTACGGATCACATAACCTAGCTCCTGAAGCAGGAAAATTCGCACAGTCTCCACCTGACCGTGAGGCCCGAGGGTCGGGAATGATGTGCGGTGAAGAAAGTCACGCCGATTCCGGAACGAATAAAAGATAAAGTTATTCCCTGCCATTCACACTTCGAGGGAACCAATAAATATAATGAATTAAAAAGTATATATTAGAGGGCAATAAAAACTGTAAAAAAATTTTGGAATACGAGGAATAACGGTGTCCACAGGTGAAAGGCAGGGAAGCCAGATGCTATTTTAAGTTCTTTAAAAACCTTTTTGTTGAGGTAAATTTTATAACTAAAAGTCAATCGTGTGTAAGAGTGCAATTCAGTAACTTCTAGAAAATTTTCAGTTTTATCCAAACATCATAAAATACCCAATTTCTGTAACCTCTGTAAGGAATGTTGGGCCTGCAAGCAGCCGCTCCCCGCGGTCCTTGCCCCATGACCCTCCCGCTGGAGGCCTGTCACCCCGTTCCTGTCAGCTGGCCTGGCGGGCCCACGTCCCAGCAGAGGTCACAGACGGGGGCGCCACGTTCACGAGGTAACAGCCATGGTGGATGGGGAGAGGGCTCCGAGCAGGGGAGGGTACGTGGTGGCAGGAACAGGACAGGTGATAGGTGGGATCTGGAGAGGGGACAGGTGACAGGTGAGAATGGGAGCGGGGACAGATGGCAGGTGGGATCGGGAGCGGGGACAGATGACAGGTGAGACCGACAGGTGAGCGGGACTGGTGGCAGGTGGGATCGGGAGTGGGGACAGGGGACAGGTGGGATTGGGAGTGGGGACAGGAGACACGTGGGATCGGGAGCGGGGACAGATGACAGGTGAGACCGACAGGTGAGCGGGACTGGTGGCAGGTGGGATCGGGAGTGGGGACAGGCGCCCGCACCGCTGTGAGTACAGGAGACGGGAGCTCACGCAGGGTCCCTCCCAACCTCCAATCTCCTGGGACAGGCAGGAAGCAAGGTCCTGAGCTTTGATGCGGAGGGGACCTGGACGTGGCTGGGTGTGCGAGATGGACACGTGGAGAAACAGCCGCCTCGCACCAAAGGCCCACGCGGAGTTTACGGCCCTCGATGGAAAGCAGGGCTCTCTGGCTTGACGGTTTGTCCGCTGGGGATCCCTTTGCCAGTTTGGGGATCGGTGACCTAAATCATCGACTATTCGCACACATGCCGAGAG
>NW_011889355.1:261182-271122 GCF_000151845.1 Pteropus vampyrus | reverse complement strand
TTCAAGTTACAGGAAGGGTCTTACGTCTTTCGCTTTAAATCAAAGCTAGAAACGATCAAGTTCAGTGAGGAAAGCATGTCGGGCAGGCCCAACGTTAGGCCTCTTGCACCAAATCACCAAGTCGTGATCCAGGGGGAAAGCTCTTAAAGGAAATTAAAAGGGCCACTCCCGGGAACACATGAATGACAAGCAACAGTCTTACTGCTGATATGGAGAAAGTTTAGTGGTCTGGATAGAAGATCCAACCCAACCAGCCATGACGTGCCCTTAAGCCAAGGCCTGGTGCGGACCAAGGCCCTAATCTCTCCAACTCTGGGAAGGCTGAGAAGTGAGGGAGCTCAGGAGAACCCAGAAGCTGGCAGAGGCCGGCCCCGAGGTTTAAGGAAACAGCCTTCTCCATAACATCGAAGCGTGAGGTGAAGCACCACGTGCTGGCCTCCCGAAGGCCTCGCCAAGATAATGAATGAAGGTGGTTGCACCGGACCACAGCTTCTCACTGCAGATGCAGCAGACATGCCAGCAGGAAGCTGCCTTCCAGACCTTCATAGCTAGAGAGAAGTCCATGCCTGGCTTCAAAGCTTTAAGGGACAGGCTGACTCTCCTGCGAGGGGCTAACGCGGCTGGTGACTTTGAGTTGAAGCCAATGCTCACTCACCATTCTGACCATCCTAGGGCCCTTCAGATTAATGCTAGCTCTGCTCTGCCTGTGTGTTAGAAATGGGACAACAAGGCCTGGATGACGGGACGTCTGCTCACAACGTGTCTTACTGAATATTTTAGGCCCCCTGTTGAGAACTGCAGCTCAGAATGTGCCTTTCCAATATGACCGCTCATTGACGATGCGCCTGGACACCCATGAGCTCGGGTGGAGATGGACGAGGGGATTCGTGTCGTTCTGTGCCCGCTAACAGGACATTTGCTGTGCAGCCCAGGAGTCAAAGGGCAATGGTGACTTTCAAGTCTTATTCAGAAATACATTTTGTCAAGCTTTAGCTGCCATAGGTAGTGATTCCTCTGATAACAACAGTAGTTCACTGATGGTTGAAATATTTGCATCAAACTGTCATAAATTGATTTTCATTTACCGTCTTTTTAAAAACTTAATTTACATTTAATGCCCATGCCAGCTTATCTTTATGATTCCTAAAATCCCATAACTATCTGAAATATAATTTCATTATTCTTCAGGAATCGTTTGCATTCCATTTTATATTTTTAGTAAGAATCATATTAAGTAGTGGATTTATAAAATAAGAGTGAGCTCTGTGTCAGCTACTTGCCACACCATGACTGCGTTGAAGTCCGACTCACAGAATTCAAGAGGAAATGAGACGGTACCAAACAGAGCTACTGTGTATTTGCATACTGTCATTTCAACAACCAATGGCACTGGGGGATGCTGTTTTACTCTCGGGAAACATAAGAATGCCCAGTGACTCTGTAATGCAACGTCTGTCTGAAGCAGGTAGTCATCATCCCTTCCATTCAGGAGCCAAATCGGGCTTTTATTTGGAAGACCTGACAAAGATGGATTTAGCACGAATAGAGCCCATTATTCACATGTAAGCTTCTGACATTCATTATTCGATATTTAAAGAGGTTACAGAACTGGGAAGAGCCAAAAATATAAAGCTTTACTTAAAAAACTATTAACCTTAACGCAGATTTTAGAATTTTGTGTTGTGACAATGTTTCCCAACTGACAACCTACTCAGCCCCAGGAGGCTTGATTAGATCGTTAATTAATGCAGCCTGGAAGTGTGATGACCTCTCATTAAAGTGAATTTTCCTTCTTCTGGCAGCAAAATAATAAACTTAATTCAAACGAGTTTCACAGCTATGCAAAACCAAACTGATTAGAAGCTGGTAATGAAGTATGTCAATAGGTATTCAACAAACTCTAGGAAAAAATAAAGTTTCTATTTATGAAGATTGTGAGGATTAAACATTTTATTACTATAAACGAAACAAAGTATAAACATGCATATTTAGTGAACATGAATAAGTGGAATGTATCTTTGCAAAAATATATCACGAAATCATAAGAATCCTAATTATTTTCTGAGTGGTTTTCCTCAAATTCAATTTAGTTTGCTGTTGCCTGAAACACTTAATCTTAAATGCCGTAGTTGAATATCCTGCAAAACCATTATAATTTACATTTGAAACTAAACTATGTATAAACATGCTATGTACCTTTTTACCATAGGTTTTAAAAATAAATGTGTAAGATAAATAAAATGTTCTCTTCTTCTCAGGATGAATTACTCAGATTGCTAATAATATAAGGGCTCCTAATAAACCAAGGACTAAAATCATATCAAAGGGAAACAAACAAGAAGCTTTGCCAGCCTCCAAACATTAAGTAAAATGTTTCATCTTATGGCTTCCGAACTTAAAATGTTAATTAATACTTTATTATAAATACCTCTTATTTATACTCAACCCTTAAGAATTTTCTGGAAGTGGTTTATCATTCTCAATATTTTTGATATTTTAATCTGCTTTACTCGTGTCTGATTGTAAAAATCACATGTGAACATTTAAGCAAAATATATAACAAAGAAATCTATTTAAAAAGTTAGTCTCTTCATGCCACAACCCATACACACTCTGTCTTTTTATTTAATATGTCCACGTGCTCAGGTTTAGAGGACTAATTGTTTTAGTAAAATTCGCATGAGGGAATGCATATAATCTCATGTACGCTTGGTGAGTTTTGAGTGAACACGTCCAAACCTCTTCTCTAAGTTACAGAGTGTTTCTTTCATCCAGAAACTACTTCCGCTTTTCCTTTTCGGCCAACCCCACAGTGCCATCTGCAGACATCCACTTTTCAATTTTTTCTTTTAACCACAGATTGTTTTGTTGCTTCTAGAACTTCGCAGAAATGAAAACATACCACTTTATGTGGGCAATTCATCCATGTAATTGTGCAAGTCAGAATGTTCAAAAATTTCTGAGTGATGTCTCATTGTGTATGTATATCTATCACGACTCGTTTATATATTCTCAAGTTGATAAACATTTTGATTTTTTCCTGTTTGAGTTATGATGAATAACGCTGCAACAGACATTCTTATGTAAATCTTGTAGTTAATATACATTTTACTTCCCTTAGTTAAATATCTAGGAGCATAATTTCTGAGTTGTTGGGTAGGTAAAAATATTTTTCTAGAGTGGCTGCACTATTTCACACTTTCACAAACAATGCCACTATTGCCATTTCTTCTGGGCCTCAGTGACACAGCTGAGGGTCCCCAGGGTCCTTCAGGGTAGCCTTACGCATTCGTCATCAGTCACTGCAGGTTCAATGTACGATTCTCTGATGAATACCAATGCTAAACACTTTCTCATGAGCTTATGACCTACTTCTATAAATAAGATACATCTCATGTATACACATAAGGTTAACTTTTTGAGATGATATTTCCCTTAGCGTAAGTATAGTTTACCTGATCTATTTTATAGAAGTATTGATCAGGCATATTTGGTATATTATATTGTTTTGATTTATTAAGTAACAAGTTCCTTATCTTCAGATATTTATCTCTAGAAAATAAAGATACTAGATTGAAGATATAAAGAGATAAAATGCATTCTTAAAAACTGTTTTAAATGTATAAAAATTCTTATCTTCCTAGTTTATTTATAAAATAACATGACATTAATTTTGCCTTACTGTCAAATATGCAATATATACTTTGTAATAGAAATAGTATCTTAGATAAATGATAATGAACTCTTTTCAATTATAATTTATGGTTATGACCTATATTTCAACAATAATTTAATATTTTAATTAAATTTGAAGTCATTTCCTTTTCTAAAAATACATCTTTCATCCCTTTTTTTATAGTTTATTGAAGTGATTTTCCATCTCAACCTGCAATATCTGGTTATAAATTTTAATACCATTTTTCAATGAAGTACCTCTATGTTATTTATTTTAATATACTCTTTGGACTACTTGAAAATTAAGAAATACTTTGACTTTTCAGGAAATAATTAATATAGAATTGAGATGAATGTATAAAATTAGCACATAAGTGTAAATGTTTTAAACAGTTCTGACATGCAAATAAATGTGTGTACATAACATATTTTAAAACTTTTATATGACTCTAAAATTTCACATCAGTTTCTGGAGTCATATAATGTTTGATTTCTCAAATGAACACATCAATCATGTTGTGCTTATTGATATACAACCAACTAATCTTTTTAAAAGTTTACGCAAAAATTAAATGTTTTCTATTGGGCACACCGGACTATACAAGTCCAAAGTGAGGTGTACGTTAAAGCATATTTGTTTCAAGTCCGTCACTGGACATAGAGAACGGGTGTTACTTTTCTGTAGCTGCCCAGTAAGTTAGAGACTTGAAGCTAAGCTTCCATCTCTTGACTGACATTGTGCGTATCGCTAAAAACGCTAGATTATATTTAATTTTTGATGTGTAACTAGGTTTATGGGAACTCTTCCTGATCCTATGATATCATAATGAATCAGAGTCAAAACTCATGTAAGAACTGGGGATGAAGAAAACCAATTACACTGGCTTTTGATTTTTGTATAATTTTTTCTTTTTTTCTTTTTTATCGTCTATGGCACCTGGTCTTCCTAGGTGGTCTCCCATCCAAGTACTAACCAGGCCTGATCCTGCTTAGCTTCCGAGATCAGATGGGATCAAGCTTGTTCAGGGTGGCATGGCCATAGACCATACACATGCTGTTTTAAAATACTCTAAAATATCATGTTTAAAGTGCACTTTAACTTTGAAAAATCGTATCATAAATCAAGATGAAGTGAAGGATTTAAAACTTAAGAGTCTTGCCTAGCTTTTTTATAACTCGTGATATTTAAAACAGGCGTTTGTTTTTCTTTATTGCTTAAGAAGTTATTTTATTAATTTTTGAGCATTATAACTACCTGAAAACTACATGCTAATTAAAACTTTGTAGAAATAGTCATAAAATCTCCTTTCTCTAAAAGTAAAATGTTAGCATATTAAAAACATCTCTACAATGCTATCTACCTACTGTATTTGATACACGTTTTTGAAGGCATAAAAACTAATTCATTCTAGGCATGAAAAGAGAATTTCAAAAAAGTATTACCCATGTGCTTTTCTTCTGTTTCTATTTATTTTAAATAAGGTTGATCTGTTGCTTGGAGCTACTCTTAATACTAAATATTGGATGGATCGCATTAGCTAACCCTCTCTGAATTCAATCATTCTTCGTTGGGTAGTGCAGAAATGACAGATTAGTTTCTTAGAAAGGAAACTAAAAACAGCATGCCAGCGGAGCTCAATTTTAAGGGAAAAATTCCATTTGTGGGTCGATACGCATACCTGTATTTTCCCTGAAGATTCTATTGGCTAGTGCTCTGCCGGAACTTAAGCATAGATATCGAGAGATACAAATGCTGGAAAGGTGTCAAATGGAGAAGCAGTGTTTAATTATCCAAATTGATTGCCTCTTTGTATATATATTGTCAGAAGTGTTTTATTCTCTAAATGAATAGCATTTTTCTTCTCATTTCTTAATTTGCACATTATAAATGATTTGAAAAAAAATACAAAGAACCATGTTTTTAAGTGATGGAATTTTACGAGAGACTTAAATCATGATTAAAATCCTATTATCATAGTCTCTGTAATGTTTCAAACACAACTACGTAAAAATATCTGTCTGTATATTTGATTTTCATCTATGATCACCTAGTTCATACTCTTTATAATTTCATCAAAAACGTAAAATTGTCTATTAAAAATAAGTATAATGTAAAGATAAACTCACGGGGGAAACATTTAGAACATATATTGGAAAGAGGCATATGCTATTATCTCTCTGAAAACAAAGCAAACATTATTGCATGTTATGTGCTGTGGCGTCAGCTCCGACTCCCGGCCAGGCCACCTCGCGGACGCGCGCGGGCCACCGTGGCCCGTCCCCGGCAGCCCTGCTCGGCTCCCACAGACCCCGCCTGCGGCCCCTCTGCGGGGCCGGTCGTCCCCTGCCCGGTCTCCCTCTCCTCCCGCTGCCCGTTTCCCCAGCACCACGGTCCCTCCCAGAGAACCGGCCTCCTAGGACGTGCCAGGTAGGACCGCTTCGGGGCCGTCATTTCATCTCCGGCGACGCGTCAGGGCCGCTCTGCGCTGGGACCTTCTCGTTCCTCCCCCGGGGGCCGGGGGCCCCGTGGAGCTCCCCTTCTCCCCGCATGTCCCCGTCAGCACTTTCCCACCAGCCTCCCTCACCGCCGGGCCCCCGCGTGAGTGCACAGCAACGGGGGAGACGAGGCGGTGGGTGGTCCTCGCCCCGGGCCCCAGTGACACGCCTGTGCTCTCAGGACCCTTGCCGAGTCCTCCATCCCGCCGAGTCTCAGCCTCCTCCGATGTCCTGGCTTCGTCCCCATCTGAACTGATGACCGAACCGAGGTCAGCGAACGCGTTAACAACGTCGCTGTCTTCGCCGCCTGCGCTGAGCTGTGGATTCCTTCTGTCGTTGTGACGTTTGTCTTCTCGGTGACCAGATACAGTCCTGCTTCGTCACTTCCTTCTTTCGCTCTCCTGAGAAGCCGTTTCAAATCACTGCCGCTTCCTGCCAGTGCGCAGGTGTCACCTGCGCAGCTCGTTATCCATCTATTTTGTCCAGTCTTTTCTCCCCCTTCCTCTGAGCCCAGCCGGGTTTTCCATACTGTGCTCTGCGTAGAGATGATAAAGTGCACGCTTGTCGACACCTGTGCCTGTAGGAGAGCATCGTCTCCACATTCCGTCCTGACAGTGGCCTCCCGTCCCCAATACAGGTCACAGGCCAGGACGATCAGGCGCTGAGGCAGGGCCATTTCTCCCAGGCGACACAGAGCTTTGCACTGTTAACGCCGGAACCGCCTCGACATGGAGCAGCCTCCTCTGGGGTCCTCTGGAGGCTCCGGCCCGTCCAGTGTCCACAGGTAGATGCGACGGCCTCTTCCTTTTCTGATCCCCTTGAGTTCGCCATCTCTCGTGCACGTAAGGTCGAAGCCTGTCCTGTATCTGGAGAGCCACTTCATTTGCGTGGCAGATCGGATTGACGGTCCCGGAGTCACTCCATCCCGTTTTTTGAAAATTAGGATGCACAGCGGATGTTTCCCATTTGTAGGCCGTTGTCTTGTTTTCCATATTCGTTGACATATTCTTGTTAGGATTTGGACAGATTCTGTCTCTGTGGCTTAAGATAATCCTCCCAGTAACCCATCCACCCCTGGTGGTTTCTTTCTTTCCAGTACGTTCAGGGCAGCTTTGGCCTCGTTTTCTAGGATTAATTACAGGTTCTCCCTCTTCGGACGTCCCTGTCATCCTTTGCCTCGTCCGTGCAGACCTCGGCACCGTCTGCCCACGCGCCCCGCTGTCCCCCGGCCGGGTCGCGCGCTTCCTTGCCGGCCGCTGGGCACCCCGGGCTGGGCCTGCGCTCCCTTCCGGTGAGATCCTGGCGTCTCTCCTGTTCCCTTATCTTGCCTGCTGCACGAGTCACCGAAAAACGGCACTCAGGGTTCTGCCCCTGCTTTCGTCAGCTGTAACTTTTGCTTCTCCCCCGTCGTCAACAAGTCGTGTTTCTTGTCACCCATCTCGATTTTCTGTTCTCTTCGCGTCCAGTGTCGTCTGTGCTTTCTTCCCTAGCGATATTTCTAGTTTTGCTCCACGGTTCTGGTTTGCGGTCATTCGAGGGAAACAGTGCAAATCTTTTTGTTATGGGGACTCGAAGCCCGTTGGGATGTTACGTTACACGGGGCACCAGGATTCTTCAGGGCGCGTCTTCGGCCTGCCTGTCATGCCCCACGTCCACAGTCCCCGGTCAGTTCCACGGTCCGGTCCTGGCCTTGTTTTGCCAGAGAGAATTCGCCGTCCCGTTTCCAATTACACAGGATTTTTGATCTCCTGACGTCCACCAGCACGGCCGTCAGGTTGGTTGTCGGAAGCATGTGTTTGTGATGCGTCAGTTACTGGCTTTGAGGAAGCCACGAGCCAGTCTCCAGCTTCATTTTTCGCCCCTAGTCCAAACTTTCCGATGCCAGGTGGTCCCTCCGTGTTCCAGTCGCTCATAATCGCCAGCGCGTCTGGTGTCGTCGGTGTGCGATCGGCGTTCTCGGACACGCGCGTAAACACTCCGGTCGCACCGCCCTCGGCCTCGGTGGCTGGAGCGCAGATCTGAGCGATGGCCGCGTTCGCTGGTTTTTCTGGGGTCGGTGTTCGCTCAGCCCTTACGGCAGCCCCGAACTGCCCGCGCCAGTCTGGCCTCATGTCAAAGCCACCAAGGTTCCTCCGAGTTTGTCATTCCGGGAGTAGAACACCGTGGAGCCGCCCGCCTGGAAGTGCCCCGCTCCATCCAGCGCCTGCCACCTCGGCCGGGGCCGCCCGTCTGCTCCGCCCGGTGGCCGAGGGCTTCCGACGCGGAGTCTGGTGTCTCATCCCAGGGGTGTCGAGGTAAAACGAAGGAAGAGAAAAGACGAAGCAGAGAAAATCGGCCGTGGCTCACGACTGCCTCTGCTGTGCGGTGTGCGCGCCGCAACCGCACGCGCTCGGGACCCCGCGGCACAACCGCCAGACGCCCGCAAAGGACGCGCCGCGTGGGCAGCGAGGGCGTCACAGAAACAAAGCGAAGCGAAAAAGAAACGAAGCCTCGGTTGCCGGCATTCGTCCTGTTACAAAGTGTCCATCTGAGCAGACAGACCGCAGCTGAAACGCGGCGCCACTTAGTCACGCAACGCCTGCGGGCTTGGGCCTCGGAGAAGCGATGCTCGGGACATCGTGTTTTCATACCTTAATTCACTGTGATTGAAAGTCTCATCCATAATTGCAAATGAAACTTAAGTATAAACTGTCTGCCGACGCTGTTTGGTGCACTTGATGCACAGGTGGTCAGTTGGGAAATTTAAAATGAGGTAAATTAAGTGCTCTGGTTGCTCGATTCCACACAATTGGTTTTGCTTAATTTTTGCTCTACCTGTATTCACTGTTCGGACATTCTGCAAACATTTTCTTTCAATTCTATTACCTAGAAAAGAAAATATTTCATAGGAAGGATGTTAGCTATGACTCTGCCGAAGTGTCTTTTTAAATGATAGATTCTTCTTATAAAGCAAAGTCTCAGAAGCCCAGCAGTAATAAGATAGAACTATATATCCTATGATTCCAAAACTAGTTGACTTTTGTTAACTCCTCTTCTCTTGACCTTTCTCTGGTACAGAGGAATTTATTCCAGGAGTTTCTGTCTTCCTGCATTCTTCCTGAAGTTATTTTCTGAAAAGAAGTGGCTATCCGGGCGTACTGAAAGGTGGTTTTAAAAATGGCCACATCGAGGATTCTAGGAATATTTATGAAAATAAGATTCTCGCACAAGTCCGAAAGCATTTGGATTCTCAGAATCTTCAGCTTCTATGAAAATCACATTTTTTGTAGTTCTTTCCACAATGGATTCCACAGGCGCATTACTCATTCACTGCCTCTAGGAAGCCCTGAGGGTATTGCTACGGTGGTATGTTTTGTTTTCTTTCTTTAAACCATTACCAACAATTTATCAACAACCAAAGTTTCTGTGGGCTCAAAAGAAGTAATTTATTTTCCTTTACCAGACAGCGAGGCTACAGGTGAGGAAGAATAACCAAAAGGTGTTGAGGGAAGAGGATCCCATTATATTCCCCAGAGAATGAAAACAACCTACTAGGAGTCAGAGACAAACCAGCAGACAAAACAAAGTGCTTTAAGTGAGTGCACTAACGAGATCTTTTATTCAATTCTGACCTCTTTGCACCCAAAGACTCAAACAGAAGAACAAGTCTTTTTCCTCCTAACAACTTTGCTTAATTCTGAGGTGGCATCGTGCTGTCCTCCACATGAAGACCCGTGCTCACTCGCTGGGTGGCTCGCCCCCTAAGGAGGCTGGACAGACAACCAGTCAC
>NW_011889355.1:259890-260559 GCF_000151845.1 Pteropus vampyrus | reverse complement strand
GATTCTAGGAATATTTATGAAAATAAGATTCTCGCACAAGTCCGAAAGCATTTGGATTCTCAGAATCTTCAGCTTCTATGAAAATCACATTTTTTTGTAGTTCTTTCCACAATGGATTCCACAGGCGCATTACTCATTCACTGCCTCTAGGAAGCCCTGAGGGTATTGCTATGGTGGTATGTTTTGTTTTCTTTCTTTAAACCATTACCAACAATTTATCAACAACCAAAGTTTCTGTGGGCTCGAAAAAAGTAATTTATTTTCCTTTACCAGACGGCGAGGCTACAGGTGAGGAAGAATAACCAAAAGGTGTTGAGGGAAGAGGATCCCATTATATTCCCCAGAGAATGAAAACAACCTGCTAGGAGTCAGAGACAAACCAGCAGACAAAACAAAGTGCTTTAAGTGAGTGCACTAACGAGACCTTTTATTCAATTCTGACCTCTTTGCACCCAAAGACTCAGACAGAAGAACAAGTCTTTTTCCTCCTAACTACTTTTTTTCCTCCTAACTACTTTGCTTAATTCCGAGGTGGCATCATGCTGTCCTCCACGTGAAGTCCCGTGTTCACTCGCTGGGTGGCTCGCCCCCTGAGGAGGCTGGACAGACAACCAGTCACTCATTCTGATGGCCGCCAATACACACACACACACACACACACACACACAC
>NW_011889355.1:256525-259616 GCF_000151845.1 Pteropus vampyrus | reverse complement strand
TTAAATAGAAAGGGTGTTTTTTGATTCATTGTTAACTAAATCGAAAATACATAAAGTCATTTAGGTTAAATAGGTCCAGTCGACTTAATTAACGTTTAAACAAAAATCTCTCGAAATTCTTACAACATGTTTCTGAGTTAACTACAGATAAATAGCAATAATTTATCTTGAAAAACCAATTGACATTTAATTACCTAACACTAACTGTTTACATGCAAATTAAATACTTATCTAAGCAACCTAATTGGATGTGTTTCTCTGGTGCTTTTATTGATTTGGCTAACAAGTTTAATTGAGTATTTCATCAGTTTTAGCTATCTAGAGTAGCAGCAACAAGCATTTCCATAACCATATCGCATGGCCAATGCCTAGAATATTTTCTGCATAGGCACATGGTGATCTTATCAAAATTCACAGGTTTCATGTTACACTAGGACTATTCATCTACTTGAACTTATTCAAAAACATAGAATATGGCTATAAAGCTTAAAGGGCAAAATTTTTAAACATGTATAAATAATAATTAGAAGTATTAGATTTTGATCAGGTAAAAAGAGTCACCAAATGTATTTTAAATTCCAAACCTACTAAAAAGCCAATACTTTTTTTGCTCAGTACTTAAACATTCAAACTATTTAAACTATAAATACCAAACACAAGTATCCCAAAGAATGTCAACAAAGAGCAAATATATTTTAGCATATAAACAGCTATGGAGACTAAAAGCATAGGGCCCATCTTTATGTGATATTTCATAAAGACCAGAGTCGGAGACAACTAACCTCTCGAAGAGCATCTGAAATCAAACACTTCAATGACTATAATAAAAGTGATTATACGAAAGAAAAAAAGCATAAATGTTTTTGGACATCTTAAACCCCTTACTATATTATGCATATATTTTCCATTTTCTTACTGCTAAGTTTGAAAATTATTTTAACCTAGTTGAAACTGTTCAATTTCTTCCAATTAAGTTCTTTACTGACGTATTTTTAGAATGGCATTCTGGTTGAAGTCTTGCTTCCCTACCTCTAAGAATGTTATTTAAAATATTCAGACCCATGAAACGGATGCGACAATAACGCGAAGAAGTTGAATATGTAGATATACACCATCATTGCAGGTGACCCATTAAAGCTTCATTAGGGCCAGCTATGAATGGAATGTTTGTATCCCCCCAAATTCACGGGTTGAAATCCTAACTTCGTGCGGGGGGGTGTCAGGAGGCGGGGCCTTTGAGCGGTGGCTGTGTCAGGAGGGCGAAGCCCGCATGACTGGATCGGCGCCCTATAAAGACCCCCAGGGGGCGCTCTGATCGTCCTTCCGCCACCTGAGGCCGCCGGCCCGTGGGAACTCAGCCTCGCAGGCGTCAGGATCCTGGTTTCCGCAGCCTCGGGGGCCACGAGAAACAAATCGCTGTTGCTTACGGGACACTCAGTCTGTGGCCCTTTGTCAGAGAGACCTGAGCCAAGATAGGGAGGCAGCATTTAAGTCAGAAAATTAAGATTTTGTTTTCATTTTACGAATGAGAACCAAATGGAATCAAAAGCGACCCCACTTGATTTATTTTAAATATTACTTACTATTACATAGTACATATATATTTTTCCTAGCAGACAAGTGGAAAGTTGCTAATTCCTTATTTGGTAAACTCTGATATAAAATTATGTGTACTGGTCATCTCGAGAATATGACAATACTCACCAACTTTGTCAGATAATGAAACATTAGTCTGTTTAGCAAACATTGTAAATTACAGAATCCTTAAACACCAGGAGTCTGTACATGATCATGTTACAAATACATATTATAGTAAAGTCGTCCTTATCCCTTCGAATCTACCTAAAATAATTTTCACACGACATAAGATACAGAAGTTAACATTTGTGATGGTTAACTTCATGTCTCAACTTGGCTGGGCCACAGTGCCTGGATGTTTGGTCAAGCACTCTCTAAATGTTGTTGTGAAGGCATTTTTTGGATGTGATTAACATTTCAATCAGTAGACTTTGAGCAAAGCAAATGACCCTCCATAATGTGGGCGGGCCACATCTTCACCCTTAAGCCGAAGGCCTTAACAGAAAAAGATGTTGGTCCCTTGAAGAAGGAATCCTGACGTCGGCCTTGGACTTGAGACAGCAAAGTCTCCTGGTTCTCCAGCCTGCTAGCCTGCCCCACAGATTTAGTCATCATTCATTCATTCATTCATTCATTCTGTCTGTCTGTCTGTCTGCCTATCTATCATCTATCTACACACCCCCTCACCACCCATTGATACCGTTTCTCTGGAGAATCCGAATACAGATTTCTTCCACTATCTCTTACTATGTAAAGAATAAATAAGCCTACTTTCCTTGTGGCTAAAGTTGTGAAACTACAGTTTCACCATCTCTTGTCTAATTTGCTCTTATAATTAATCTGCAGATGTGACAAGAATCACAACAATCTATCTCGATGAGGAGGTGATTGCCAAGTCTGGACGGACCCTGGGGATGGAGTCTGTGGCGCAGCTGACACCGAGGAGGAAGAACCCGGGAGTGAGTCCGTGGCAAAGAGGCGAATGGAGACGAACCTAGTATTAACTGTGCCTGGAGGAGGGGAGGGAGCGCAGGGGTCGGGAGCAATTAATTTGCTACGTTTTCTTTTTAAATAACATGAAATGTATACGGAAATGTTAAAAACAGAATATCTGAATACTTGTCATCCAGCTTTGCCAATTAGCACCTCTTCACCCGTAAATACTTCAGCGTATTCTGCCTAAGAAAAAGGACATTCTTCCAAGAAACTACTATGCAATTATCAGATTCGTACGCCCACATTCCTGAATATGTGATCCTGAGCAATCAATCAATCTCACCAAGTTTTAGATCCCTCGATTTTAAACTGACAGTAAGAAATTAGATTCTTTGGCTTTAAATTGCAGTAAAAATTATACAAACGTAAAGAACTTTCATATCATTTAGCTAATATAGACCCTGGAGTACCTCCAAAACTAGTACCTACTTAATTAAACACAGATGAGGATGCTAATAACGAGATCAAAAAGAGAAACCGCAAGAAAGAAGATGGAGAAAGAGACAAGCGCTGACGG
>NW_011889355.1:249225-254970 GCF_000151845.1 Pteropus vampyrus | reverse complement strand
CAGGGCCCTGGGTGCTTTGTTCTCCCCGCAGCAGGGCCCCGGCCTCACCGAGAGAAGGCCGCCGGGGCCGGGGTCCACCGCGAGCCGCACGCGCGCCGGGGTGCTGGGTGCCGGCTTCCTCCCCTGGGGTCACTGCAGAACTAATGCTCTTCGTTTTCTGAAAACCGACTTATTTATTTTGAATTAGAGCTGACAGTCAGTAGCGTTCTATATTAGCTTCGGGTGTGCGTGCAGCATAGTGGTTAGATATTTATGCAATTTACAAAGCGACCCCCCGGTTAGCCTGGTACCCCCGACACTGTCCGTAGTTTTTACCATCAAATGGTCTTAATTTTAATGAAGAGCAATTGAGCGTTTTTTCTATTTCAAGCTAAGCATTTATTCGTTGGCATGTCTAAGACTGTCTCAGGTTTTCTTATAGTTTTGTAAGTTTATATTTAAATCCAAGAATCGTTTGGAATTAATTTTTGTCTATAGTCCTAGGCTTTCCTGTAAACGTTTTATAGTGTATTTTACACTTAAACCCATGATCGATTTCCAGTTGACTTTTGTACACAGCGTGAATTATAGGGTACGGCTTTCCCCCCTAAGGGTCCCCAGATGCTCCAGAACTCCCCATATTGAACACTCGCCAAGCAAACGGACACCCGTGAACTACATAGATGGTCTGTATTTGCCAAAGCTCATTGGGAAAAAAAGTACACAAATGAAATATTACATCTTGACGTGTTAAATTTATATATTTTATCTCTAATCTGCGTATCGCCAGTTTCATTTTTCTTTATTTATTCACCCTATAAATATTTATTGTCATTTTATACTACTTAGTTTGAAAGTTTTAGGGAAATAGAAATTTTTAAAAAAGTCTACTAAAAATGTCACTGTCAATAATCTGAAAAAAATAACCAATCATTTCAATATTCTTTTAAAAATCTGATACAGATAATTATTAGGGATCTATAAGCATAGAATCCTTGTCAGATGAAGACACGAGGAAAGGCCTTCCAGGGAATTCAAACTTTGTGTTTTTTCACCCTGCAGGCTAAAGAGGTGTCTGTCCTTTGCTTGATTCGTGAAGACTCTCATACCAAGCCAGACTTCACACCATTATCACACGCAGCCTTTATTTTCCTAATAATAAAAATAAACTCCTTCCCTTGCTGTAATTATCAGAATCCACACACAAAGCCCAATTTTGTTCCATCACACGGCTGTTAATTTCTCCCGCTGTGAGCCTGGCACGTGAAGGAACAGCTAAGGAGGGACTGCCCGGTGCCCTTGTCTGCTCTGACGCACAGCCTCGCGCCCTGCATTCTGGATGATCTGTGATGCACGGGAAAGCACACTAACGCCTCCCTAAATTGTGGGAACTGACGTGGCACTGACTCAGACCATATGGGTCTACACTGGCTGAGCAGATCGTAGGCCACGTGTGAGCTTCCCCTCGGTCAGAGGTCTAACGCGGCTCCGGCCTGTCCCTCACTGGCACATTGCGTTAGCATCCTCCAGATTTACAGGAGGCCTTGCTGACAGAGCCCAAAGAGAAGATGAAATGGAACTCTGCCTGGTCTGTATGAGGCACTCCGTGGCGAACTCCAGTGTAAATTGGGCATGAAATGAATGTATTACCGCAGGAGCATGGAAACAAAACCCATTACCAACTAGAAATTAATCGCTGCAATGGCAAATCATTCTGTCAGCTGCAGGATTTTCTCTGAGACTGTTTAGACTTTTTAAAGCTCTGCCGAAAAGCAATCATTTTCTCTTTTCTATTTACTCGTATTACTTCTGACTTTCATATTAACGGTTACTTCATCTATTTGGCGTATATTTGCAGAACTAATTGGTCAGTAAAGGTCTACCGGCTTAGTGGCCACGCTCTGTGTTCACTTGTCACATACCCTTTCAAATCCTCTATCCCACGACCTGGAATGGTCATCCAATACCCAATAAAGCAGAAATCACGCAAAATTACAATGTTATTCCTTGATATGTGAAATAAGATGGGCCGGTGCTCTGTAACTATTAAACGAGTTACCTGTGAGTTTTACTGTTATTTTTAAATTCCCTCGTGCCGTGGCTATGTGCTTAGTTTATGGAAAGGTACAAGCCAGCGCGTTTGTTGTATATAAGTGAGTTTACGCACATTTAGTCATTCAGGGCCATCTTTGCTATTCTGAATAAATTGTCGAGTGAGAGATTGATGTGCAAATGTAATATCTCTTTTTAAAATTTAGAAACTATTTTATATTTTTTGCGAAATTGGCTTTTTGAAATTTGTTCCACAGCTTTTAAATCAAACATATTAAAATAACATACAGAGAAGTTTCTCCCTGAACACTATATATGCATTTGTGGAAAACATTGTTCAGTTAAAATACATCTGTGAATAAAAATAGGAATAGGTCCGATCACATTTCGTAACCAGAATACACACACACACACACACGCACACACACACACTACACAAATAAAATCTAACACATTAAGAAATATAGTAAATGTTGGCCTTTTCAAAAGAAATAGGTGGCAGCTGTTGGATGGAACATAAAACAAGCATGAGGGGGCTGAGTTTCATACACAGACAGAAGCAAAGGCAGGAGTCGCAGGTGAGGGCACAGCGACAGCTCCGTGTGGGCTGCGGTGGCCCTCGAGATGAGGGCTGTGGCGCTTTGCCTTGGGTTCGAGTCCTCCCCACAATGACCAGAGAAAAACCAGAATAAGCTCTTCCAAGGTGCAGCAGCGGGCCAGGCTAACGTCAAAGGAAGGTCACGGGGAAGAGGGCCGTCGTCTGTGGTAGTGGCGTTAACAGTGAGCGGCTGTATTTAGCATCATTAAGACGCGTCTGTCTGCTTCACGTAAACAATACTTGAGCAAACGGAACGTTTGCCACTGAGGTGTGAGGCAGGTCTGAGGCTGGCTGGCTGGGGGCTCCATCGGGTGCGGCCACAGAGGCGTGGGCTCTGTGACGCCCTTGACGACAGCGTGGAATACAAGGGGCCGGCCGGGTCGCAGGGGACCCGGTCGAGGGGAATGCGCCTGGCAGCAGCAGGGCTGACAGTAGACGGTCACCCCAAAATTGGATTTAGAGCATAAAAGTTGGCTCAAAAATTATGCCAGAGTAAATTTTCATGTATAGTCACAAACTTATTTACTTACCAAATTACATCATCTAAAATATGAGTGAATGGGGGACGGAAGTCACAGCGGCACGTTCGGCTTTCCTGAGGCTGCGTGCTGTCACGGTTGAGGAAAAATCTGTAATCATAATCCAGATGACCAATCCAGATAATCAGTATCCAGAATCAGATAAAAACGACTTCCAAATAATGAGCTTCGCTAATGAGTAATTTCGTGACCACAATGAATTACTTCAATTCACTTGGCTTTTGTTCCCCGTGTGTAAAATGTGAGCATTAACGAGACTCATGAGGGTTAAATGAGATGAGACAGGCTGGACCCAGTGCCTGGAACGCTACGTGACACAGAAAACACGGGTGTTGGGTCGTGCCGTGTCCGCAGGGGACTGAGGGCCACTTCCTGTCGTCACAGTCGCTCTCACTCCAGGTGGATCAGCTCTCAGCGGACCCCTGAACGTCACCCTTTCGGGCTCCTAACTTTCTTACCTAGTTTAATGTTCTACGTGTAGGAAATGCCTGCTCTCTATTTAAAGCTGACTGCTAGCCCCCTGTCGTTCCCAAACTTCTGATGTTTTAATTATACTGCCGCTTCCTTTCGCTCAGATTCTCTGGAACGTGGACTCTATCACAGGCTGCTGGTTCGCCACGATTCTGTCTTCCCAACCTTTTCATATTAGAGACTATCTACGTTCATGTGAATTAACATGTTCATTACATAAAGACTTAGACACATTGAAGCAAATATTTAAAAATACATTGATGGTGAACAAATGCTTATGTCTGTATATATGTAAATATATATCATATATATTTGATTACGTCAAGATAATTATGCTTTAACATATCTTTTCTGAGGAAAATCAGATAATCTTTGTAATCAACTTTTTTTTGTTCTTCTACTACTTTGTTTAATGAGGTTGCTCTTTGGGAAAAACTTATGTCTATGAATGAATTTTTAGGTTTAGTAAAATGTTGTACCATAAACATTTAATGAGACACCATATTGCTTGTTAAAAAGCAACTCTGAAATATAAAATTCTCCATTCTTAACTGAGAAATTATTTCAAAAATGTTGCCAGGGAAGAAATACATATCACAACCCTACAATTAACCCTGTGACCACATAATAATTCCTGGCAGTGGAAGAGAGTGTTTTAATTCCCAATTTTTTCTACATTAAGCATCAACTAAGGGTAAACATAAGGATACAGATAATGTGTATAACCTTAAAACACAGAAACTTTACACTGAACTATATTTTAAGCTATTGCTAATTTTTTTTTTTTTTTTGAGACGAAGAGTTTTCTTAAGGTTATAAATAAGTAACGGGAAGTGTGGCCACAAGTAGCATATGCTATGTCCTCACCGAGCGTTCGTTATGACGTGTGGTCATATACTCATATTTTCCTATCTTTTCTTTTTAAATGTACATTACAGCCTACAGTACACATTTTTATGTGATTATTTGACTGATCTATGTCTTTTCAGCAACCTGACTCTCCAGAAAAGCAGGACCATATCTGCTTGGCTCAATGCTTTATTACTATAAAATTGGCCTATGAGATAGATATGCTTTGTGTTTTAGTCTAAATTAATAGAAGATCACATGTGTAAGAGGAAAAACCTAAGAAAGAGTAATACTTACGATTACAGATTTTTCCCCCCTTTTTGACAGCTAAGCGTATCAAGTTTGTTGGGCTAGCGATACTTTTAAATACTTAGTCTATTCAAGAAACCTCATCTTGTGAAAATACCAATGGGTCTGTTGATCTGACACACCAAACACAATATACCTTCAAAAACTCCACCACTCTTGCCATGAATAACTGCCTTTTCGTTCTGACTTCTTGAATGACATTAAATTTAAATTCTACGTACAAAGTTATGCAGTGAAAAAGTACGCGATTTTGGAAGACAGAACATATGGACAAAACTCCGCCCATAAAATACACGAAGCACATTAATAATGTTCGACTAGAACCAGCGCGAGAAGATGCGAACGGCGTGTAAGCGTGCGCGGGGCACGGACGTGGCTCCGTGTGCGTGTGAACACACGTGCACGCTTCGTACCCGAATGAAACCGACCGCGTGAAAGCGGCGCGGCTCCTCCTCGGTTCCCAGGGAGAGTCACACGCACGAGGCAGGGTCGGGGGCAGCTGTGCAGGCCCCATGGCTTCCTGGGAGGCGATGGTCCCCACGGGGGCCCGGGGGCAGCGCCCAGGCCCACGGCCATGGATTCGAAGCCCCGGCCTCTTCCTCACCTGGCACCAGAGCTCACGGTCCCTCCGAGCCTGAGCGGGTTTGGAGGCCCCTGGCCCCGCTGGGCCTGCCCTGCCCCCTCGCGGGGCCCTCGGCGCTTCTTGCGTGTTTTCGGCCATTCTCTCGGCCACACTAAGCCTCGTAGAATGTTTTTGGCGGGAGAATAATACACACGATTTAGGCTACAGAAGAGAAGGGGCGTCGCCCCGCATCCCGTGGGGCGGCTTGCCGGGAGGGTGACAGGCGGGAGGCCCTGGGCGACGGGATAAGGACCCGGCGAGCGAGGACGGAGGTGGCCGGTGTCCCCGGCTCAAGCCACGCGCCGGCTGCGGGGTTAGAGGCGGGG
>NW_011889355.1:241266-249175 GCF_000151845.1 Pteropus vampyrus | reverse complement strand
GGCAGCTGTGCAGGCCCCATGGCTTCCTGGGAGGCGATGGTCCCCACGGGGGCCCGGGGGCAGCGCCCAGGCCCACGGCCATGGATTCGAAGCCCTGGCCTTTTCCTCACCTGGCACCAGAGCTCACGGTCCCTCCGGGCCTGAGCGGGTTTGGAGGCCACTGTCCCCGCTGGGCCTGCCCTGCCCCCTCGCGGGGCCCTCGGCGCTTCTTGCGTGTTTTCGGCCATCCCCTTGGCCACACTAAGCCTCGTACAATGTTTTTGGCGGGAGAATAATACACACGATTTAGGCACAGAAGAGAAAGGGCGTCGCCCCGCATCCCGTGGGGCGGCTTGCCGGGAGGGTGACAGGCGGGAGGCCCTGGGCGAGGGGATAAGGACCCGGCGAGCGAGGACGGAGGTGGCCGGTGTCCCCGGCCCAAGCCACGCGCCGGCTGCGGGGTTAGAGGCGGGGACGGGGGAGGGACGAGGGGGAGCACGGGGCCTCCCCGGGCCGTGAGTGTTGGGGGGCTCTGGGGAGGAGCGCTTTGTGGGGTGCAGGGCGGCGGGCGTTGCCAGCTCTGCTGGGAGCGTGGGGAGACCGGAACGCCATAGGCCCCGTTCATTCTAGAATGTGCCAGGGGCAGGTGGATTTATGACTACGCTTCGGAGTCTATGAATCGAGGCACAGATTTGAGTCCTGTTGGTGTGTAGATAAGAGAAACTATGTTGCGACTGATTTACTATTGTTTTTTAATGCCAATGTTATGAAATGATTTCTTGGTTGAACAGAACTATCTAGCATATGAGTCACTGGGGCTGAATAAATAAGCGATCCATCCGTCCATTTTTTAAAAAGTATTTGGTTATAAATAAAAAAGGAATCAATGTTAAAAGCCTATTATCTTATATTTGATCATTTAATAGTTTTTGAATGTTTAATGAGCATGTATAAAGTAACTTATCTACGACAATAAATGTTTATGAATGTATTCAAGATAGCCAGAGAAATGTGAAAGGGTCATTGGAGAGAAGACGGGGCTTCCTTCCACTCATATGCCTTAAACAGTTATGGTTAGATGAGCTAAGTGACATCCTGCTTCCCCAAGGAAACCACAGTGATCCTTGAACAACGCTGAGGATGGGCCGTCCACCCCTGCGCAGACGAAAAGCCACGTATCACTCTCGACTCCCCAAGACTTAACTACTAGTAGCCTTACCCATAAGCTAAAGTCGAATGACACGTATTTTGCGTGCCGCATGCATCATATACTGTATTCTTACAATGAAGTAAGCTAGGAAATGCCAAGAAAACCATAAGGAAAATACTTTTACTACACTGCACAGATTTACTGAAAAAAGTCCATATGTGAGTGAGGTTGTGCAGGTCGGGCTTGTGTTAAGGGTCAACTGTGCTGCGTCTCAGTGTATCACAGGATAAGTACTCATTAGTCACACTACCGATTTGGGGGTTTGGTTCATAATTTTATGAGACGCAGTAATGTCACTGTGGATGAAACGTTCTAAACTAATGGTTCCGTTTCCCTATTTTATCCACATATCTTACATTACCCTTGAGTAATATAAATCTGCCTGCAGAATTGTTTTCCCACATGTGGCTTACGGGCTATCGCTCCCAGAATCAATGGCATCTTTTTGACGGGGTGATATGGTCTGTGTACCCAAGCTTACTCTTCCCACGCGAAAATAGTTATCTATCACGGAGGAGAGAAAAAGGCTGTTTTGGCTTTGGTTTTGTTGTTTCTCACTTGGCAAAGGAGATGAAGCAGGTCTGAAGGAAGCTGCTGGGGACAGGGGCCGGCCCTTTCCAGACATGACAGCTCTCGGTGGCACCGGCTACATTCAAAGATGACACGGAAATCATGTGACGTTGCACGATGCTCTGAGACCTTCCTCTGCTCACCAGACGCAGGCGTCGTGTGACTTCGCCCTGCCCAGTGCCGGGGGCTTAGGCCGTGCTGTCAGTCTACAGGGGGCACAAGGCAGTCACCTTACCGAACCCACGCTGGAAGCGACAGCGGACAGCTCGGTATTTCAGCTGTGATTCAGAAACAGCGTGAAGTCCCTTTGCGACTCCACATCGCTTCCGCTCACATCTAGACCCTGGGGAGCCATTTCTGCTCGGTCGCCATGGCCTCGGAAACTCGCCCTGACAGACTAGGTTTCACAGAAAAGGAAACTGTACCCAATGAGACTGTTTAATGAATAGTCTGCTTTATCCCGAAGTTTGAACTGTCACCAAATGTCAGCCATGGATCTAACACTTTCCGGATGTTGGTGAACATTGGATTGAAAATCACTTTAGATGTGCAGGAGTCTCTCTCTCTCTCTCTCTCTCTCTAATATACGTATTGTCGTTAGTGCCAGGGAGTCCGACTCCAGGCCAGGCCACCTCACGGACGCACGCCGGCCACCGCGGCCCGTCCCCGGCACCCTGCTCGGCTCCCGCAGATCCCGCCTGCGGCCCCTCTGCGGGGCTGGTCGTCCCCTGCCCGGTCTCCCTCTCCTCCCGCTGCCCGTTTCCCCAGCACCACGGTCCCTCCCAGAGAACCGGCCTCCTAGGACATGCCCGGTAGGACCGCTTCGGGGCCGTCATTTCGTCTCCGGGGACGTGTCAGGGCCGCTCTGCGCTGGGACCCTCTCGTTCCTCCCCCGGGGGCCGGGGGCCCCGTGGAGCTCCCCTTCTCCCCGCATGTCCCCGTCAGCACTTTCCCACCAGCCTCCCTCACCGCCGGGCCCCCGCGTGAGTGCACAGCAACGGGGGAGACGAGGCTGTGGGTGGTCCTCGCCCCGGGCCCCAGTGACACGCCTGTGCTCTCAGGACCGAGTCCTCCATCCCGCCGAGTCTCAGCCTCCTCCGATGTCCTGGCTTCGTCCCCATCTGAACTGATGACCGAACCGAGGTCAGCGAACGCGTTAACAACGTTGCTGTCTTCGCCGTCTGCGCTGAGCTGTGGATTCCTTCTGTCAAGTGAAATCCTGCTTATACATAGATGATACTTAATGCCCGACAGCATTTGCCATCTGCAGATAAAGTTTTGTCTGGCTTTTTTTCTAATAATCTTGGGCTCAACCAAGTTCAAAGTGATTGTGCATTCCCTTAAAACCTGCTGCCATGCGGGAAGCTTTATGTTCACCGAGAAGGTCACTCTACGTTGCAGGCAAATGTGCCATCCTCCAACTTCAAATATTGTCCATTTACAGGGGAGAGAGTAAGAAGCTTCCTTGAGAATTTAGAATAAAATACAAATCTTTATTATACCACTTTGAACAGAAAATTTTTAAATTTAAATTTTATGTAAGATGGGAAGTCTTGTTTGGAGAATCTAAATGTTTGTTTTGTCTGTTCAAGAAACGGGCAGATTTTATTTCGCATATGTCGGTGTTGTCTCTCTTTTATAGTAAAGGGAATAGAGAGAATGAAATTCAATACCAACATGGCTCATGTTTGGAAATCCTGGCTTTCCTTGTAGCTATAAATGAAGACGATTTTAAAGATAAAAAGGAAGGTGTCAATAGAAGAATCTGAAGTAAATGTCAGGGTGAAGCTCGAAATTGCAGAGAAAAGTAAGACGACTTATCTACTGTCTGTGTGGGCACCTTACCTTTGCCCCAGGTCAGGAACGACTCCGAACCACTGGAGGTCTCAGATTCTGTGACAAGTTCCAGCGCTTGAATCCCGTAGGCCCCTGCAACTATGTTTCGAGCTCTCTCGTTGCAGACTCGGTCGGCAACGCAGGGAATGCACAGACGCAAGCCCGTGGCAACGGAAGAGCGCAGTGACGTCTGTTTGTCTGCTGTGTGCCCGGACTGTGGTTGTAATTCCACACCACACGTCGTTCAGTGTTCAGTGCTGTCGGCAGTGATTCCAGGATCCCCTGCCTGTCAGCCCTTCGCGCGGCCTTCGGTCTGAGCAGCGTACAGTCCTTGCGTCTGACATTACCGAGCAGGCTGCCGGCGACCGAGATTTTCTATCTGAAGCAACGTGGTTTCTTAACACTCAGACAGTAAATAGATGCCCAATTGTTTTAGCATAAAGCTATTGGATATTTTCCCTTAAATGAGACAAAGAACAGCAAAGACGTGCAAAACAAAGCTCCAATGCCGAACGTGACCAGCAATGCCACTGTCATGTCTGATACTTGAAAAAGGCAATAAATAGTACCCGATATTTTTTTCTAATTCTACTAACATAACATTGGCGTTAATGGCTAACTCACTAAAATGGCAGATAGCACACCCTGGAGAAAAAAACAGCGGTAGACATATTTCAAAGATTAATTGGTATCTACTTGTAATTCTGGTTCTGGTATCTTTGATAGTAAACAGAATAATGTAAATGTTTATAAATGTACATATAAATGTATTTATATACGTGAATTTATAAATGTACGAGTATAAATATAAAATATAAAGAAATTATTTTTCTAATGTCTACTCATCTGTTTAACTTCTCTACAGGGAAGCCAATTTTAATGAATACTGTTTGCTATGCCAAACAGAAATGTTATATTTAAACTTAACTAAATAGGATTACTAATTGCCTGTGTCCTGCTTTTATATTCCGTGTTCTATATTTAAATCTTTATGCCAAGCTTTGAAAAACTATAAATATATTAGATCTTCCAAATTATATTGCTCCCTGTTAGAACATCTTAGTTTTTATTCTTCAAACTGTGAATTATCGTTTATATTTGATTGGTCTTGAATTATTATAAAATGTCAGTCACTGAAATGTGAACGTTTTCTAATTGCTAAAGTAAAGATTACTTGAGTTTTAAATTTTTGGATTACGTATTTGTGGGGGTTATAAATATACTCTGACAATTCATTTGAGCAATCTTTTATTACCTGAAAACATTTTCTTAAAATCTACTTGGTAATTCTGGCTATTTCAAACACAGGAATATAGACCTGTTAAAATGTATTAAGTATACATTCAACAGTAACAGTGTATCAACTGTTCAAAATCATTAATGTCTTCTCACGTGATTTTAAAGATGTTCTGGCATGCTTTGGGTAGATGTTCATGAACTCTGGATCGTTTAAAGCAAGAAGATTTCTTCCTTTAACATCAGCCACGAAAGCCTTATCAATCAGATTCAGCTTCACACAATCTTAACCATTCCTCTGTCGTCAGCCATACTGCTTCCCGTCGACGGTGTGCAGACCCTCACATGGACGCCTTCCCTAACCAAATGGTCTTAGCAACATCCCCAGGTTTTCTACGGTGTCTAATTTTACATTCACTGGAAATTGCATGTTGCTATGCTCTCGCTAACCGTGGAACAGAGGTCACCAGCAGCCTGCGTGCCGCATCTCAGCAGCAAACACCAGATTTTGTACTGATGCTGGCTCTGCCCTGTGGCCCTCCGAGTCAGGGCGGGTGGAATTCTCTCTAGCTGTGCTTTCTGTTTGCTTGTGTTAAAAAAAAAACTCTCTACAGGTGCTAAGATTATTTTCCCCAGTTCCATGACATAAAATAGAAGAGAACCACGTGTGCTAAGGTCAAGTGTTGCAAACCACATCTGAGAAAGCGCATCGGGTATTAATTTCCTTTGTTGCTAAATCCAGGATCGTGGCCAGCACAGGAAATGTTAAACGCTACAGAATCGGGAGCTACGGGCTCCTCTTTAGACTCTCTCTGAAATTCATGCTGCTTAATTGAAGACAGGTTCATCTTTACCTCTCTTGCCCAGTCTTGAAAAACTAATTTGGCAACCAAATAAGGATGATCACCTCGCCGACACTCCACTCTCTCTCTGAATTTCGCCTCTCCCTGATTATTTTCTGTCTAATAAACCAGTGCATATTCCCACGGCGAGCTACACAGATGTTGGTCTGCGCATATTCAGAACTATTTCTCCAACTCTGTATCGCATTACCCTCTCCCCTAGATACTCCTACGCACCTTCGAATTTCCCTTGTTGTGTCCCTTAGGTCTCTAATCATCAGCTGAAGTTGGGATTCTGAGAACTTTTATCTTGAATGCATGAACTGGTTCTAAGATAGCGTAACCACCACTGAGCCTGGTTCCTGACTTCATCTCGCTGGAGCTCCATGAAAACTCAGCTGTCCACGGTGGAGCCAGGTGAAAGCACTCAGGGGCACGAACGGAAGATTGATGGCGCTGCGCTTGAATCTAACTCAAAACCAGTGCGTAACTAATCATAAAAAGGGGGAAGTCAACCAAATTCTATTGCATGATATGAAATCAAATATACATTTTACCACCAACGATGCCCCAGATTTTCCGATCGGTTAGATCGGTGCTTAGAAAGCGAGTTTGGTGGCTCAGGGTGACGGCCGCCCTCTCCCCACCTCGCACTGCCCCGCCCCGCTCCTGTCCCCGCCCCGCGTCTCCCGCACCCTCGCATTCTGTCTGGGTGGAGCACACTCAGGCCCCTCTCCTCGCTTCCTCTGCGTGAACAGGTGCGGTGACCCCCAGACCAGCAGGCTGTGCGGGAGGAAGGGGAGGAAGTCGACACGCGCGGCTCAACTCCGCTCACGTCTCCGCGTCCCCTCTGGGGACGAAATCCCTCTGGGATTTCCCGAGAGCTGTCATCTGCGTCTACTCCCCACGCACGGGAGCAGACACGGAGTCCAGCGCCGGCTGCCTGTCTGTGGCTGGAGAGCTGCCGCAGGGGACCTGTGACCACTGTGACCACCTTACGCCATCAGTGTGCCCCTGCCCGGATTTCAGCAGATGCGCACCCTCTAGTTTTGTTCCGTGTCCCACCATCCAATTTCTAAAAGACGGGCGTATGAAAGGGGGATGTATTCATCAGGGGCCCTCTTGATGCCCCTAAGAAGTGTTTTTGTGTTTTGTTTTGCTTTCTGTTTTTCAAATGCTTAAGATTGTGCGCCCATTTTAACAGCATTTTTTTGACAATATTCTTATATATATCCCAAGCTACACTCATTTCCAGGATATAGTAGTAAGCAAGACAAGGACATTTACCTAAAATAAATTAAGTTTAAGGAACACAAGTATTTTAAAGAAACAATTGCTATTCAGCTTCTATGAGACTGGTACATACAAAGTACAGAAAACAGGCAGATAGTCCTATGGTTACATGGTAAATGACATAGCTTTGGGGAAATGTGGAGGGGTATATATATTTTCACCAGGCTCATAATAGACAATAATGGTTTAAAATTATGTCCAGAAAAACGTGGCTCAAGCCGCAATGGATAACGCAGCACGGATGCTATACCAGGAAGGCAGGCAAGTTTAATGTTTGAAGGTGGTACCCTCGAGGGACAATTTAAACGATCACAGGATTCCGACTGCATTGGTTCTAAGACAGCGTATCTAAAATGTACAAATGGTACTGTCTTTTTTCCTATAGCTCCGGGTATAGCAACTGTCTCTAAGTCGCATGCCTTCTCTTTAAACCAGAAAGTCACATGCCCTGGATATTCCATAGTAATAAATTAGCAACGTTTCGTGTTCCAGGTAAGCTGCCCTCTCTCTGAAGAAGCCGAGATGGCGGTGTCCTTCTTTCAAGCTAGAAGCAGAGAGCCAAGGTTCCCGGGATGCTCACACGACCCAGGTTTGACTTCCCCGTGATAGAGTACTCTGCATTTGCTGTGCAGAGTGTGAGGCTGAAATGCACTCAGACTACACAACCACATCGCTGTTCAGAGCGTCGGGTTACGAGTTGTTAGTAATAGTGTAAGAATTTTTTTTCACACAAGCTTCTCAGAGTTAGGGTGCAATATAGCTGAGACCCACTTCTCAATTCTTTAGGGAACCTTGTGGAGGGGAGCACTTCTATGCCGTGTGTGACTTATGGCAACAATAATCCATACAAAAGAAACGGTATTTTATCTTTTATCTCATTTACAGAATCGGTTCAAGACTGATAATAAATTTCATTGGGAATGTCATATTTTGAGAAAACTTA
>NW_011889355.1:234471-240661 GCF_000151845.1 Pteropus vampyrus | reverse complement strand
CGCTCACGCCCCGCACACCCGCGCGCACAGGCCCGAGGACGCCCGTCCCGCGCGCCCAGGTGGCGCTCACACTCACAGCATCCTTTCCTACAGTAAGAAAGACCAGATGGCAGCCGGCTTCTCGGTCTGCAGCGCGATGTACAAAACCATTGCGTACGTTCAGGCGCCGGGTTACTTTCTAGACGTAAATGGCATAAATTAAAATTTTAATTTTGATCATGATTGTATATTAATACAATTAATTTTATAATCATAGTGTTCAATGAAAAAAGTTGTATTTATAACCCATGTGACACGATTTACGTAAAGTTCAAAAAAAAGCACGAATAAGTAGTAAAACTGTAAAAACTGGCCGCAGCTAGCAGGAATCTCGGGTTACCGATTCGAGTCTGGTGACGTTCGGGAGCCCGGTGTTGCTCAGTCGTTGCTAAAACGCTACATATAAGATACAATGTATTCCGGATGCGCGTGTATGCGCCGCGAGGCTTCAGAACGAGTGTAAGGAAATAGATAACCGAGTTCTGTCCCTAGATCTCAGTGACATGACTGACGGGGAATTTTATAACAGTTTGACCACTGTGTGTCACATCTGTTATCACAGTGAACCCATATGGTTATTCTTAGATTCTGATAACTATTACTCATAATTTTAAACTGTAGCAGCCCGATATTCTGAGGACCGAATCTATCTGTGACACACGTTACAACATTCATCATACTCTTCATTTCTTTCTCGCTTTTAAAAAGCTTTCTAGCGGCTTTAAGAGTTAGAGAAATGCCGAGATTATTTGGTTTATGTTTAAATATGAAAGGAAACAAGTTAGTGATATAGGGAATCTTAGCCAATGCTTCCTAAAAATGAAGTTGCCTCCAATACTACATCAAGTTGTAAGGTCAACCTTTTCATTTTTTAAGGCAATGATGCGATGATGTATAATTAAGATGACAAGAAATAGTCCTCATTAAAATATGCCGTAAATATTCGCAACTGGTTTTTCACCTTAACTTTTACCAAGACATACCGCATCATAAAGCCTCTTCTGTTTAGAGTTTTGGAGGGTTAGATTTGTGATTCGTTGGACATCACGATACCATTTCCCCCTGAGTTTTTACCTTTGGCATCACAGGTGCGAGTCATTCCCTGAAGGAACTAGATGCACCTACGCGCACAAATGTAAAACGTCGAGCAAATACGTACGTACAGGCGAACCCACGCAGGGGAGTGGCGTTATGATTTAAGTGCAGTTCTGAAGGGTAAGAGAGCCATTACCCACTTTAATTTTAATTAAATAAGCTTATATTGAATAAACCAAACCAAACCAAAACACCTGTCTGACCAATGAAGCTCACGAAAGAAACTATTTCCGTGGTGCCCCACGATCCCCGGATAAATCTAATTGCAAGTTACCAGACATTTGAAAAGTAAAAGTGGAAGAGAAGAGAGAACAGAACTATAGTAAGAAAGGGACATAGGGAAAATGAAATAGTGAAAACGAATAAATGACAAGAAAAGATGAGGTCGAAAGAGCCCGATGGCGAGAGGAGAGGCGTGAGGAGGAGGCCAGCACCTGGGCTAGGACGTGTCTTTAACGGCGACTTATGCTCCCCTGCATGCACCCTGGCTCATAGTCAGGGTGCGGTGCCAAGGGCAGGTGGGTTCTTCAGAAAGCTATCCTCGTAAGCCTGACGTTTTTATAAAATAGTTTGTGATTTGGGTGACACAAATATTATTAAGCTCGCATTATCAACGGCGGTCTAGGAGCTAGAAAACCCAAATGCCGAAAATATAAAAGATGTTTTTAAGGAGTTGGGGGAACGATTAAGAGACGAGAGCTAGCATTCCCGTCGGACCTGCTGGTCGAGTCCTGGGAGGAGCCCTCTAACTCTCTCCACTTCGGGAGATTCACCCTCGAAGCGCTTCCTTCTCCTCTTGTCGGAGGGTTCAGAGGCCCACGCGAAGGTTACACGCGTTAGTCCCCGGCACGCGCTGCACGTGCGCAGTGGGTTCCCCTCGGGGTCTACTTATCACCTAGTTTTTCATCTGTACCCTCAAGACAGAAATATGAAGCCAGTTTCACTCAGCACGCATGTATACTGAAATCGGGAACGTCAATATTTGGAAGGATCATGTGAGCGTGGTTACCCAAAAAGGAAGCCCCAGTTAACAGTGTCTGCAGAAGTTAAGGTGAGTAGATGTTGCAGATAACGTGACTGAAACTCAGGAGTTCTCACGAATCATTCTGTAAGGAGAATCTGCTCACTTTCCAATCAAAACGTTTTTATGAAATTTACAAAATTCAAAAAATATACTTTTCCTTCAAAGCAAAGTAATTAACTTTCTTTATAAATATCATCATGAATTATAGGAGCTATTCAATGAAATATTCGTTTAAACAAAAGAAAGATTTTAAAACCTTATTCCAGTTAGAAGTAATGAAGCCAGGATCAGTTATATGTTTTATTGCATCTTCAAGTATAAAGAAGGAAGAATTTCTCCATTTCAGCAAGGATACTTCACAAGTGTTCAGTTTTTGGAAGTAAATAGCTGTCAATTAAAATTTTATGAACTGTGTACTGCATTATTAAGCAAGGCACACAGTGTAATTACGGCGTATCAAATTTAAGTGCTCCTATTTATAGGAAATATCACTCTCCAGTCTGTCTTTAAAAATCTCTTGATAAAATAGTATTTCCAGTTTGTAGTAATAAACAACAGGGCGATACTGCATATTTTTGTGCGTACCTTTACACTGAACGAGGTAGAAGCCTGGGGACTGGATGTTCTCAGTTTAACTCTTCATCAGAGTTATGTTTTTGAAGGTGATGCAGCTTCAAATTGCAGCCTTCATAGCCTTGAGCGAGGGAAGATTTTACTCTCCTTAACTTTCTAACGTCTGTTCCCTAGAGGCGTTCTCAAGGCTCAGCCACGAAGTCATTACTTAACACTAAGAAAGCAAGCTGCAAATGCTCGCAACTTAAATTACGAAAAGCAGAAAACGATCGAAAATGTCTCTTTTGAAACGGAACATAAAGTATTTACTGTTTTGCCTCTACATCTGGAATCATTACTAAGAGAAACAGAAACACATCCAAACCAGCCTCGGTACAGGGGAGCGTTTGCTAAGGAAAACGGCTCACTGATGAAAACTCAAACAGCCCGGCACCATCTACCGACCAAAGAAACAGGACACTACCAGGAAAACCATGTTCCATTTTTTTAATAATTTTTTATTATTATTTTACTCCTGCAGCACCTGGTCTTCCTAGGTGGTCTCCCATCCGAGTACTAACCAGGCCCGACCCTGCTTAGCTTCCGAGATCAGACATCGGGCTTGTTCAGGGCGGCATGGCCATAGACCATGTACCCCATGGACTGTGGCTCCACTGGGGCGCGAACCCAGGACCCTCTGCGTGTTAAGCAGACGTGCTCACCGCTACACTGGAACCACGTCCGCCACGTTCTATTTTTAATCGTGAGTCTCGGTCGCTTATTGTCCTCACTTGTGCAGCCAGCTGTTTTGGTCAGCAGGGCCCCAGTCTGCCTTCAACATGGAGCCTTGGCAGAGTCTGCATGACCTGAGGCTCAGCTCTGACCCCACCTCCTTCAGGTTCCAACACCTAGCTTTTGGGAGAGGGCATCTGGCCATGTCAGACGCGTGCCTCTCCCTGACCTCTCACCGAGCCTAGGGTGTACGGTGTCGGAGGGGACTTGTCCGGGACCTGTTTCTACATGAGTCCGGGTTTTCACAGTGACCGTCTCAGGGCCTGATGGTCTGAGCCACCGGAGATGGACAGGCTCAGGAAGGGGGTGTGTCTAGTCAGATGCTCTAGGAACTATCTAGACACTAACGCTGCCAAAAACTGCTGAATATATTAAAGAAACTTAGCATCTTAAAGTTCAAAAACCATTCAGTGTTATATTGCTTATTCCCCAGCCGTTCCATTATCATTTTTCCATCTCTCGGTGGCTTGTTTAATCTGTTGGAAAAGAAATTGTTATGTAAAGTTTAATTGGCTTGTGCAAAAAGCCAGAAAACCTCATATTAGAGTGAAAACGGGGCCACTGGAGTGAGACCAGAGGATGGAAGATCGTGGGAGCTTGGGCACATCACCTTTGTTTATTTTGCTCAACTAACGGAAATGGTCAGCTGCGTTTGCTTTGCATTTAAAATCTTTTCATTCAACTCTAGGTGTTTTGTTACCGTTCGTTACACACTAGCATTTCGTCCTTACAGGTGCCAAGAGAAAGGAAATTAGTAGTATAAATTTTAAAAAGACGCGGCATTTGAATGACAAGGAGGGGTCTGTTACCAGGAAGGAGATGGGGTCCCAGCACTGACTGCCACGCCCAGGCCATTTGCCATGTGCTCAACAAGCGTCCGGCCTGGCAGAGGAAACGTGGGCTTCGTGAGCGGCAGCGGGGCCCTCTCTCAGTGAGATTTTCTCCAGCACTGCCCATACTGCTGAGTGCTTTTCCAATAGCATGGTTTGGCATCCTTTTATATCTGGGAGGAAGTAAATATAATCTTTTCTTTAAAGTGAGGGAAAATGAAGAACGAATATATTTTACGTCAGCAAAGATTAAATAACAGATTTGTATGCTGCAGATCACAGCTTCTTGCTGGCGCTTATTTTTCAGTTTAAAGAAAGGAAAAACATTTCATGTACGGCAATGCACGAATATATCGGGAAGGGGAAAATTCCGATTATTGTCAATATATCCTTAAATATGTATAATGAATCTTTTCTTTGAATAATTGGCTTGCGTTAAATCGAACAATAAAATTGTGCACGTTAACAGTTTGCTTTAGGCTTGATTTATTCATTCCCGGGATTTCTGAAGAGCATGTAGAAGACAAGTAAGTCATTCATGGAACGGCTGGAGTGCACTATCTTATCCAGGACGCGGTTCATTTAATGAGTAAATATGTCAGTATAGTAAGTTAAAAAGTCTACAGCTGACTTGCTTGGCAGCTGTCAATGCAATGCAAGATGTGGGGTATGATGGGCATTTAATGGGGTTCTGGAGGCAAGAGGAATTAGTAGAGGATTATGAAATTATATAATTACAATTATAGAATTATATAGGGCACAATGGGTCTAAGAATAGTGTTTATAAAATGCTTCTCGTTAGAGGACATTACATAAACAGTTATTATTAGAATTTGTCGATATTTTTTCAGCTTTGATTCTAATGTAAAGAAGAACAAATACATAGACGAAGTTTTATTTTGTGCCGCATACCACGTGCTCATGAGCCGAGCCGCCCAGGATGAGAACGGTTGATGACACTATTCAGTTGCTTTTATTTGCCCTTTAATTTTCAGCTAGATCAATAGAGTCAGATGCAACTGCCATTGGCATTAAAATCCCAAAGTGTAGGGGAAATGGAGGTTAAACTGTAAACAAAATGTTTCGCTGGCATTGATCTTGCAGCCATGCTGACAGTTTCTTTAAAATATTATCAGCATCAGTGAATAAATTGCATCAAAATGGTACACTCGATGGATTTGATCATTTCGTTTTGAAAGGTACAGTCTTTCAACCCTGCTACTGTTTTCCAATTTATAAAAGGTGAAGTGAACTAAAATTATTTTTGGTTAGTGCCACCACCACTTGGGGTGACTGTCAAGAGTTAATCAGGTTATGGAATGACTTTTTTTTGCTGTCTGTGTTAGTGACCCATACAGCTCCCTGTGCACACAAGTATGAGGGCGACGGCAGCCAAGCACTTAATTCAGTAAGGCAGACTGTCGCTTCGTCCGCTTCACATACATCGATGACATTCCCTTAAATAAAATTATTAGGAAATTCAGTAAGCTATTGGTGACGTTTTATTACATTTGGCTGTATTTATTTATGTAACATATATAAATACATTATAGGTAAGTATCTAAACAATTTAACCTAAAATGATTTAATCCTAAACATTCATAATTCGGAAGTTTGTTATTTAAGAATTTTTGCATACAGTCCCGTGCCACTTAACGATGGGGTACATTCTGAGAAATGTGTCCTTAGGTGATTCTGTCAAGGTGCGGACACCACGGAGTGCACTCACACGAACTCGGCGGGGCAGCCGGTGCTCCCAGGCCACCAACGCGCACGGCGCGCGCCTGCGCAGCACGCACGAGACCAAGTCAAGGGCAAGAGAAAATGACGCCGCCGAGAGAGGCGGCGAACCCGGGGC
>NW_011889355.1:222587-233206 GCF_000151845.1 Pteropus vampyrus | reverse complement strand
CGCCTTCTGTGAACCACAGTTGCAAACCGGGGAGTCAGTCCTGCCGTAACTCATGATCACTGGCCCAGGGTATGTTATGCTCAGATGCTTATTAGAACATGTTTATTAGAATCGGGATTTAAAAAGAGAAGCATAACTACCATCAATCATCTGTCAGTTATAACAAGTCATTCTGATACAGTTTAATAAAAACTATACCACAGCCGACACGTAGCAATAAAAGTACTGTAAATGTGATTGGCATATATCGCTTGTGAGATAATATCTAAGATATAATTTTTCTGAGATTTTTTATTTATGGTCATTTTCGTTCTGAGAAACTTATAGCAGTTATTAGATTTAAATTAAGAAACTATATTACCATTGTTTTTTAAGGAATTTATATACTGTTTTTACCATTGAAAGAAAATTATTTGAGGCCTAAAGGAAAAATAGTGTTGGCTCCAAAACATCAAGTAAAATTTTAAATGAAAATAAATAAATGCCTGAATGTTTAACAATGTCATCTTGCACATATAGATTTTTATTATGTTTTCAAAAATGTGGAGTTTAGATATACGATATTATTTTAAAATTTAGATGTTGAAGCCTTTTTAAAAACTAACAGCAAAAATTTAACCAGTATCTGACGTGGCCACCTGTACACACGTGAGGACGGAAGTTTCAGGGTGCCCGGGGCACACAGTGTTGTTGCCATTGGTGAGGGATGGCATGGGGGCCACTTTCCTTAGTGTCGGAAAGTCAGGGTTCCGGTTTGCTCATGTCTTAATACAGAGAGGGAAGTGAACCCCAGAAGCAGTCATGTAATCGGCCTTTACCATGAAAGGATTATGGGCAGATGCCTCGACAGGTAACGTGCTTTAGTTTATCAAAAATTAAATGTTTATTTTTATTCTATTTTTAAAGTAAAATTTGACATTTATGCCCTCTGCCTGTAGTTTTTAAATTGATCACTATCAGTCCTGAGGTGTGATTCTGACTTTATAAGTCGGTCAGATGTACCTACCGGTGAAAAGTCATCCAAGCAGAGGAATTTAGTGTTTGGTAAAGGTAAGCTAAGAAACTCTGACCAACTCTACAAATGAGAAGAACTAGAAAGCCTAGAGGAAAAAAAAAAAAGAAAAGAAAGAAAAATGAGAGATCGGATAAAAAGAGCTGCAAGACGAAATCTAAGAGGCAAAGACCAGCGACGTGAGCCTCGCCCTCAATCACCAGCCCGAGCGCCCATCAGAAATCGAGCTGAGTGACAGAGCCTAAGCAGAAGCTCCACTTCTCACATTCTCGCCATCGACGGTTGGTCAGTTATAATTTTTTAATTTTACTCATTCTAACACGTGTATTAAACGTCCAAAAGGAATATTAGGTAAAACTGTCGTTCACATGTGACGGCCTGTCAACGGTGTTCCATGCTCGCAGGACCTAGCCAGGGCCTGTGCTCAAACGTCCTTGGAGGAAGCACTTTCAAGGACAGTGACGGAGCCAGAAGGTGACTGTGGAACGCGTGGGTGGAACAGGCAAACGATCGGAAAAACACACGGTCTAAAGGGGCAATAAAAAACCCAACGGCACACAGGAAGACGCCGATGCAGCCAGTGGCAGTGACGGCCACGCCGAGTGGCCACAGGCTGAGAAGTGGCCGTCACACCGCGTTCCCTCAGTGGCGAGGTGGGGTCGCGGTCGCCCGGAGAAGCCTTCCCCGTTGGTGTGAGGGTCCCCCTGCTTTCCACCGCCAAGCGCGGACCTCTGATTCACCGCGACGCAGGTGGCCTTCACACCACGTGACGGGAGAGACACCCCGCACGGTGAAGACCTTGCCTCCTCACTTGGGCGGCCAGACGACCACCGAACGACCTTCTTCTCCTGTGGAATGGCGATGACCAGCCACGAGGGCTCGACACGGAAGCACTGTGGGTTTTTCGACGACACTGCTTGGTTTGACCCCAAGATCATAATGCCCTTGAAACATTTAGAAGGTAGACATTTACCTGAATAGATGTGACGCTGAATATTTATGTTTTAAACACACTCATACACACACACCGACAATGTCAGTGTAATCTGGCATGCGTGGAGAAGTGGCCATTCATCTACTAGACCAGCGTGACATTTATAGCAGATTTTGAATAAACGTCTTTTTGTGACACTCGGGTTGTACTCTCTCCAGTGAACACTGTTCACAACAGCGACATAAGACTCTAACCATGTCCTGAGTGGGTGACAAATAACACCTGCCAAACTGTAACGTCGGTGTCTCCCTTCAGTGAACGAGTTTCATTAATTTGCTTTAAATCTGGCAGAAGCTTGCTGCTGGGGACACAATGGCAGACACTTCATTATGAGTCCAGCTGGTGCTCGTAAGTGGTTCCAACCCAAGACAGGCACACCTCACTTCACCGCGAGACCCTCCGCCAGTAGAAAGGTCACAGCTGGCTTTATCACGATGGTCGGGACAACACGCACAGCATCTCTGACGCGAGTCCGAATCCCCCGGCCATTGACCCCATGAGACGGTGTGTCGGGTACGGCCTGCTATCCTCATAGACACACCCGGGGCCCAAAGCGGAGTCCAGCTACATCCACCTTGTGCCAACCAATGCAGTGACGTAGAGGACACTGACCCGAAGCAGCAACACTGTTTCGTGCTTCTCGTGAAGGTGAGTTAAATTCAGTGCTAAGCAACACATTCGTAATGAGGATAGATGCTCATCCAATGATTCCTCGCTGTGCGTGGCCACGTCTGAACACAGATCCCACAGCTGGACACGTTAGAACAGCATACTCTCCCGATGACGACACATGCCAGCTTCGTTTGCTTTCGTTTTTGTGGCAAGTAATGTGTTTTGTTCCTTAGAAATGCAAGCGATTGCTTCAATGGAAATTTATTTTTCCTATTTAGAATACTCTGCAGCCATATTCTTCTGTGAAGTTAGTGTGTTTTGACATCGTTGGGTATCGAGAAAGCGAAAACCACGGGCAATGTATTAAGAAATCTTCGGAAGTTTTGTAACAACCAGAGTAGTTTATATGTAACCAAAAGTCAGTGTCTGTGATCAGATGACTATTATGAAACATGACAACATGAGATATCTAATGCCATTAAAGACTGGAATCATAATCTTTATGAGCATTTTACTTCCTGCCCTAACGGTCCCCTCCCCCCCATGCGTTTACCTAACTCCTCCGTATTTTGGCCCTGTTTTGTCACTGTCTGTTAAGTAGTGGTTGAGGAATGAGATAGCGCGGTCCAGACACGAGCCGCGGCCGACGCTGCGGAAACGCTGCTCTGCCTGCGCTGCTGAGCAGAGAACCGCGCTTGGCTCGTTCTCCCGTTTTCTCGTCCCCGCCTGTGCCCTTTTGTGGGGCCGCAGTGGGGACTGAGGCCCCAGCACTGTGCTGAAGAAATCGAGGCTATTTCTGGACCCGTGGTGTCAGTACCCTACTGCTGCTGTAATAAATTGGCATAAACTTAGCGACTCAAAACAATACAAATGTGTCATAAGAACCTGAACCTAATCATATTTACAAAGTCCCTTTCGCCACGTAGGAGACCATAATCACCTGTTTGGGGGGCACAGCCCAGTCGCCTCGGGGGCGTTGTCCAACCCGGGGGCGCTGTCCAACCCGGCGGCCTTGATGTCTCAGCGCCTTGGCCTGGGGAAGCAGGCGGGAGGACAGGGTCCTAAGGGCACGGCCCCGAGCGTCCCCAGCCGTACCTGGGGAAAGGGTCATCCCAGGGGCAGGCATTACGTGAACTTCTGGTTTGACTTTCGTTTCCTTCGAATAACGAGTCTCTTTTTTCCGGGGTACGCACAAAGAAGGGGTTACTTAACTCTGGGCCCGTGTGGTCGCACTAGCTGCGTCTGATCGCTGCTTTGCTTCGTTCAGAGTCCTGGAGGCGACTCTGCTTCAGGTTCTGCTGCCGCCTCCACCTCTCACCTCCGGGGGCTCACACGACCTCCGGGCACGGGCTGGGGACTGACCCCGCGGGTCCACACATGGCCGCCCCTCCTTCCCTGGCTTCTGAGGCGCCAGCAGATCAGTCTGCTTCACGAACTGGTGCCGGGCGAGGCCGTGTGACAGGCCACCTCCCTGGAGTGGCTCCCTACCTCTGCCCGCAGCTCAAGTCCCTCCTAACCACAGACCTCCGGGGCTCGGCTTCCCCCCAGGAGCCTGAGAAAGCGCAGCGCCCGTCCCCACGCCCGCCGCCAGGCCGAGCGACACGCAGTCCCTCCCCGCGCGAGCTGACAGGTGGGGCCGCGTGTGCCGGCGACATCCCGTGCCTGACCCTCTGGCGTCTTTCTTCCCCGCCGCCAGACGCCACCGTCGACAGCTTTAGTCCAGCGGGTCGGCGTCCCGTCTGTTCCTCTAACGCCCGAGCACGAGCTCGCCGTCGGCACCCCAAAAGAGGGCTTGGCGGTGCCGGCGTAACTGGTAAATACGATGCGATTTCAGAGCGAGGGTAACGTGCGAGAAACAATCCCGTGTGGCCACACGGCCCGGCTAGGAGAAGGCGCTGCCGCGAAGACCGAACGTGACCGACTAAATGTGTCTGACTTACACTCCATCCAACGCCGGGCCGCGCGCCGTCCTGCTGCCTCGCGGACCCGGCAAAGCCGCGGCCACTGCACCTGCCCGCAGCCCCGCTGAAGGCGGGTGGCATATCCGCAAATGCGGATAGACGCGGTTAGTTTTCTGGATTATTTTTGTGCTTAGCACTAATTTGTAAACATTTTCCTATATTTTTCCGTGACCCATACTCCGTGTGATTAAACAATTTAATATCCTGTAAGTGGTGATGTCAACACAGCATTTTCCTCAGAAAATTTTGCACGGAAGAATCCAGATCATACTGTAAGGACTGTGAATATTAAAAAAAAACCCTCCGGGACGATGTAAGTACCGGCCGGTAGAGGAGACTGTGTGGGCATGAGAAGCGCACGGGCTGGCACCGCACTGCCCCGCCTCGCACGGGGACACGGGCGTGTGCGTCACGCCGCGCCGCGTCCCCCGCGCTGTCCGTTCGCCGCGTGCACGATGACAGAGACGGGCGTGCGCGTCCCGCTGCGCCCGCGCCCCGCACCCCTCGCAGCCGCCGCTGCGCCCGGCCGCGGCCACCACGCAGCAGCCCGCACGCCGGGCTCGGGGGCGGCCGCGCAGGCCGCGCGAGGCGCCACAGACGCCGCCCGAACGCACCACGAAACGTCCTTTTAGCAACCCCTTCCTTCCGAACGCAACGCCAGCTTTCCTAACGTGTCCCTCCTCGTGGGCCGCGTGCCTTAGGGGAGGCCGGTCCCGCTCCGGCCCCGAGGTGGGTCCCGGCTGACCGCACGCGGTGCCGGCCCTGCTGTCCACCCGCGGGCGCCGGCGCCATCTGGGGACGCGGCACATCAGAGCGAAGCCGCGGAAAACCGCTCTCGGGAAGCGTCCCTTCTGCTGAGGCCGGCGCCCAAGGCCGAAGATCGTTGGTCCGGTCGTCACGTCCAGATGCGATGTCTGTCTGCAGCACGAGGACACACTTGTCTAACAGCCGACGGAGAAGCACCGCGAAAAGAGCCTGGGTGTTTAACGACACCGTTAAGCCACGGAACCACCTAACCCGAGCCGCGCCCCGCAACAGGACTTCGACAGGTGTGATACAACCTTGAATTTCACTGCGAATGTCGTCATATGTAATATTTTTTGCTAAGCTGAACAGAACGCATCCCGATGGACATAGCCCCGGCAAAAACGTGGCGTCATCCTCCACACAGCCGTCACAGCGTTCCCACTGCTTCCAAAGCCGCGTTCTCCACATCCTTTAAATGAGCTTTCTCCTCTTTGCCCAAATCTGAGCTTCTTAGTTAGGTTTTTCAGAGAGGACTCCTGTCAGTGCTGAAGCAGCCTCAGAACTCACCCGCCACCCGCCACCCGCCACGGCCGCCGGCCTCCTTCTCCAGAAACACGTTCAGCTCGCTTAATATCACGGACTTTGCGGCCATTATTTACCTCTTCTAAAGCATTACCGACGCTTGGTACGGTTTTGGGAAATGATAGACGTCTAGTTTCCCGAATGAACAGATAATTATGCAACAACCGAGGTTAAAGTCCATGAAGAAAGACTGATTTGCATCTCTTGGATTTAATGGTACTGGGTATCGAGTAAAAATACGTTTCTTCTATTTTGCAAATACTTTTGTGGCCCCCAAGTAAAATGTTTTAATATTTAGGTTTTGTTTATATTCAATTAATCTAAATCTTTAAGAAATAAGGCACAGTAGAAAGCAAGATGAACTTTCAGTAAAAGATCCTGTCTATGGGTCTTCTGCTAATTGGGTATAAAATGTTGAACTGCATACTTCGGCAGTACAAACTTCCATCATCTCCATGTATGTATAACGATGATAATTACACCACATATTGCGTCATGAGAATAAAGGGAGATGAATTATATTAAACTCCTCTGAAAATGATTAAGGGCTGCAAAGATGTTTGCTATTAATAGTAAAATTTCTATTATACAAAAAAAAAAAAAAAAAGTCAGTGTGAATTGCCAGAAACTGTTGTGCCAACAGATGATACCATCGTTGGAGACAATCTAGCACATTTAAAGAAAAGTAAGAAGATGACGCTTTGTATTGGCCAGACCCAATGAAAACTCGTAAAAGCCATTTCTAGCCATTCTGTGCCCTTATCCTCCTCCCTCCAAGCACAGAGTATCTGATTTTATAAAGCGCTAACCTGTGGAAAGGTCGTCTGGTGATTTTCAGAGTGGTCCTGCAATGAGATCAGATCAATTCCCAACATCTTTCTCCTGCGAAGTGATGAATCAATAATGAACTGAGTTCTACAGAAAATAACAAATCATTGTTTGACGGCTGGGTCTCCAGACAGCTCGTGAATCATCTATGAAGTGTCATAATAAAAGCCCGAAAGCTGGTAGCATCACAAACACCTCCTGGTAAAACGAGCGCACAGTGTAGCTGGAGACGCGGACGGGCTTTGGAAGCCGCGCTCGCAAGACGCAGCTTGCGGATGGACACAGGTCCCTTCGGACTGCGAAATGTTCCTTGCTGCCGGTCGTGTTCCCTCAGGCTCCAGCTCAATAAAGTCTGAAAGTGTTTCACAGTCATTCTCGAGGCACCAGGACCACCTCGGCATTGATTGTAGAAAGTTGGGGAGGGGCAACAGACTCGTTTATGTCACATTTGAAATGTGTGTGTTGCAAATTTTTTTTTTTTTTTAATTTGAAGGTAGATGCTGTACTAAAATTGAGACAAGATAGAACAGGGAAAGAAAAATATGGTAAGAAAAAAAAACGGAAGCAGGCAAGTGGACTGGTGAATGAGGCTGGTGTGTGACGATGACAAGGGGCAGGACTCTCTCGGGAAGGGCGGGCGGGAGTGTGCGCAGGGAGGGCCAGCGCAGAAGGCTGGCGAGGGGCCACGCCATGCTCGTGACGAGTGCATCAGAGCAGACTAAACTCCGGAATTGCCAGTGGAGCTGAGACGGGGCCCCGCTAACCGGGACCGCTGCGGGGGCCAGCAGAAGGGTCTCTTTCTTACCCTAGAGCTTTGGCCCTGGCCCCCGTCTTCCGGCCCGCACGCCCCCAAGAGCCCTCTGCGCCTCCACACTAAGCATCCCCCACAGCCCTCCTCAGATGGCCGGTCTGACACCAGACGGACAGCAGGCAAAGCAAGGTGGCGGGAGGCACTTCATGGGCAGACGACAGGTGAATGACGAGCTTATGCTGGAAGGACACACGAAAACACAAGATAAAACCAAAGGGTAGATTCTGAAGCCATCTGCACAAAGCTGGGCGGTAAACAGCCAACAGAAACCCGAAATGATTAAATAATGCACCGATTTTTTTTTTCATTATTTCATTTACGAAAAACTTTTTTTGAGGTCTTATTGTATACCAAGCATCTAATAATGCTCTAGAAATATAAGAATAAGGAGCTTACAACACCACTGGCTAAATATAGAACAATACTTTCACTTGCACATAAATTCCTTCACTCTCTGGTAGGGAATCCAAGGAAATGCACTGAGATTCGACTCAGGGTATAGCTGGCTTTTATATGCATTATTAAAATAAATGTGATAAAGAACGGACATTATTGTTAAATTATGGTCATTGTGATTTAAATGGCCTTCAGCGTATAATGTATGTCATGTTTGCCGAAAGCTTAAAAACAGCATGTGTCTGAGACGGCCTCGCACCTTCTAACATTTTCAACACAGTTCTAAGACTAAATGAAGTTTTAAGTTTGAAATGATTACTTATGAAATCGTTACTTATGAATCACTGATTCTTAACTAAAATGTCAATTTGTACATCGTTTTAAAATATCTAATAAAATATTGTTCCATTTAATTACGGCGATGGTTTTCAATGATGCTAATAGTTTAGAAACAGAGTAAAAGGAAAATAGACCTAAGTATGCGAAAGCTCCTCTTCGGTGCCCCGGCCGTGACCGTTTGTGCCCACGTCTTTGCCTCCGATGTGCCGCCATGCCACGCCTTCCAGGACGGGTGGGCAGGGGGTCAGCAAGAGGTTCTGCCTGGAGGTCATTCCTCGACGAGTAGCGTCTCCTGATAGTTCAACAAACTCTGAAAACCGCGTCGACGAGCCCTTTCTGGGTTGATGGACAGTAGACGTGTATACCCAGCTTATAAACGTGCTACAAACCACACCTCTCCAGGAATACCTGAGGATTCTTATTAAAGACGAGCGCTATATTCATCTGTGTTTTTAAAGCAGGAAGTATACATGCGAATAGATTCGAGTTATAACGATTAAGGTGAAATTTCTCTAGCTCATCCTTGGAAAAAAGGGTTCGTTAAATATTTAAAGTTCTTTCGGATTATTACTTCTTTGATGATAACATTCACATTCTTAAGTGATTTCTACACTATGTGCTTAAAATCAGACTGTGCTGGAGAGGATGAGAACCACAGCCCGTCAGGCCGGAAGGACGAAGGACGTGGCAGCCTGTTCTTTGCCAGCTTTTTGTTTTGACTTGAGCGTTCTGTTTGCTTGTCACACAGATTAGGCACTGGGCTCTATTTCAATGGTGATAGTGTTATTCTGGCTTGAGAATGGGCTAGTTTATCTAAATTTCACGTCAATCTCACTGGTTATATCTCTTGTAGATTTTAATGGTAACAGAAAGTCATAAACTTAAAGTAAGCAAAAAGATTGTACTTCTTTAAACCATTTGTAAGCATTGACAAATGTTCTTTTTACAACGTACTAACTGAATCTTATTCTGAAAATACATTCTCCGAGCATAATAGTTTTTCTGGGATATTATTGTGCACTGATTTTAAATTGATAACAGTATGGTTTCACATTAACAATATTTGATTCAATTGCAAGTAAGATTCAAAATCTAAAGTGTTTTATTCTGCCCATTTAATGTCTGCCAACTAGAAAATTTTACTTTAATGATGATGAATGGGGTAAGAACTCAACTCTAAATCTGAAATAAGTATCTAATGTTACATCCGGCATAAAATTCAGTGTTTAGATGAAGACTGAGAGTATACACTGATGAATTATATAATGAAATTCTCTTAACATAAAATGGAAAGAGTCTGTCAAAATTTAAGCAAACTGCGTTGTATCTGTGAGAAGAAAACCGGTTAGTCAGTTGTCAAGCTGCGTAACAGATATATGTCTGTTTGAGAATAAATTTCACTGTTCGTTTCTAAAATATGTTGCTAATGATGTTTGATTTCTTGCCTGTACTGATGCTTAAAACTAAAAGACATCTGGATAATCAGCATTCCTATTCAAAATATACAAACAGAAAAACAGTCTAGGATTTGATCACCGTTTTTAAATTTACTCATTGCTATTTTCAAAACTGCAAGTCAAAAATATTTCTGAATAAAGTAATGAAATAAAGACCTTTCCGAAATCAGATGGACGTAACGAAGATAACATAACTGAGCTCCAAGGTACACATCTTTTAAATTTAAGGCGCGGTCCTGGGGGACACACGTTTCTACAGATCACAGAACCCCAGGCAACGCCCTCTAGAAGCCAGGGTGTCACTGACTCCTTACAAAGGACAGTGTGCAAAATCGTCCTTCGACGCTGCCTGGGAAGTAAAGTGCACACTGGAATACAGAAAGAGAGTCATGTGGAAATGAGGAGGCCAGCTCATCTGCCGCGCCCACAGTGATTGGCAAAGTGGAGACCACCCTAGATTTCTCCCAGCCATTGGAGGGCTGGGGACAGCGGATAGAAAACCAAACCAAACCAAAGCAAATGTGTAGGAAATGTGCAAAAAAAGGTTTTACTAAATCGAGTAGTTATTGCCTCGGAACAACAGGAATAGCATGACTTCAATGACTAAGAACAGCACAGCTGCCTTCTGTGACATTAGGCGGGTCAATCGCCACCATCAGCCACTAAATTTCCAGTTCCACCTGCAAAGGGGGACCGAGAGGGCTCACGACCCACAGATGCCCCGGAGCCAAAGGAAGTGCTCATTCTCACGTCCTTCCTGTGCCTGACCCGAAGCACCCAGCAGGCTGCCGAGCCTGGGATGGCCCTGTGACTGTCCCTGGTCAGGGGGAGCTAGGCTCCAGGAACTCACCGGGGCGGCAGGGTCTGGCTCGCTGGGCCC
>NW_011889355.1:216736-221692 GCF_000151845.1 Pteropus vampyrus | reverse complement strand
ATCCATTAAAAGAAGTAAGTGACCGATATACTTGAAATTGTGTCTTACACCAATATCGCAAGAATAGCCTAATATCTCTCTTATAGTTCAGATTTAAAACGGGGAAAACGATACAAGAGTTCACAGTTTGGGCACTCAGCTAGAGTGAACTGTGCTGCCAAACACAGGGCACAGCGACGACCCCGGTTCTGGAGAGTCTCCCTGACTGCCCCGGGCTTCGCGGTCCACGTTTCAAGCAGGCCTGGGTAAGAACCACCTCCCTACTCCCAGGGGCGTCCGAGGCCGCCGAGGTCCACGTGCGCACTGCGTTTCCACACCGTTTGGTGGCCCGGTGACAGAGTAACCGAAGAGACTTACACTGCTGTGGTCTTTTATGAGAAGCAAAGTGAGACTCAATACAAGGCTTCGGAAAAGAGAAACGGTCTGAGCAGAAACAGCCCCTCTATCAGAGGGGGCGACCGTCGTCCTCGCTTCCAGGGAGAGGGAGCAGAGGACACCCTTCTCGAGAGGCGGGACCTGCGCCAGCCACGGGCGACATGCCAGTCAGCGGAGGGCAGTACGGCCAGTGGTGACCTTAAACGATGGTGTTCGAGGAAGTGTCCTTACAGGAGGAGAGACCATCACTGAGCATCAAACGGCTTCTTCCATCCCACCAAATATTTTTGCGCAGAATTAGCAGAGTGGATTAAAATGAAGTAGAATGAATCGAAATAGAATCACTATGGTACATTTGATATTTTAACTCTTTGTTAGATATTAGAAATATACTACATTAGTAATTGTGATAATGAAAAAAGATGAGTTTGTTCCCCTCGGCTATGAAAACAATGCTTATTGTATTTCACAAAAATAATTTTGAAATCTTGAATTTAAACTAGTACCTGGCAGGTGTTAATTTGGTTCCAGAACTAAATAGTGACAACAAATCGATAAAAAATAAATGAATATTGATATCGTAAGACTTTTTCAATAAGTTATTCATAGCGCTCCTCAAACAAGCTAGACATTGCCTTTAAGGAATCGATATGGTGACATGGAAACTATAAGGCCAATACCTCATACTTTAAATTCTCAGTGTGATGAATAGTTGTTAAATATTTATTTCTTGATGATTTACTTCCCTGATTAGTTTCCAAAACTTATTCCACTTTAAAAAATGAACAGTCTGGCATGATTGATTTTCTTTACACTGGATTTTACAGGCCTTCTCTAACGCTGGGAGAGCAAAAAAGAGGGAAAGATCGTCCAGAAAAAGCGGAAGAGAGCGAAGTGTTTAGTTTGTTCTGTGTCATAAACTTTGAGGTGGTATAGGATAAAGCGAGGGAGGGAAACGCCGGTGGTCTTTGTTTTAGATGCTCAGTGATTTGACAGTTAACATCCTACGCCAAGCTCCTTGGTTTAATCTCACATTTGTAAACGTATAACTGTCTCCCATGCCTTGGCCAACGTTCAACTTTTTCCCCCGGAACGGTACGGGCACCGCACGGGGACGACACGGGTCCCGCACGGGGACGGAACGGGTCCCGCACGGGGACGACACGGGGACCGCACGGGGACAGCCGTCAGTGGCCGCCCCGCCCCGCGGAGAGAGGCCCCGCAGGCCACTGCGCCCCCACTGCGCCCCGCCCTCGGCTCCGGGCACCCACGCGTCTGAGCACAGCCCCCCCCAGTCCCCCCGCCCCCAGCACAGCGACGTCAGCGAAGTCGGCCTTGTCATCCATGTCTGCTGCGGCTCTTCTTTGCCGACCTGCCGGCCGCAGGTGCATGGGGTGCACATTACTGGGCCTTTGGCAGAAGCCAGCACAGGAGACAGGAAGAACGTTCTCCTCACTGATCCCTGGAAGCTGGACGCCGCGCCGCGGGGCTACTGACCCCTCTCGCTATCTCGCGATCCTATTTCCTAGCGTCTCCGGTCAGAAGTTTTGAGTTGCAAATACCAGGCCTCTGAGGGATCACGGAGAACAAGAGATCAACACATTCTTGTGAAAGATAAAGACACGGAAACAGGAGAGTGTGAGCAGAACGCCCAGTGTCATACCCCGAAGGCGGCAGGGCCCCCCCCGCGCCGCGTGGACACCTGGCCCCTCCCCCGGGCCCTGCAGGCCGGGCTGGCGCTGCTGTCCAAGGTCCCGCGCGGGAGAGCCAGCCCGGAGAACCTCATTCTTTGTTCGCATCGTCATGTTTTTCTTCATTTTCCTTTTCCTTTTCTTTCTGTAGATTGCACAGAGGGATTTTATTGAAATCATTCATTGTGATCAAGAATATGACGACAGATACAGAGATATAAGAAACAAGGGCCCCGGGACCGAGGACCGGGCCCCAGGAAGGACAAATCTGGCGGGAGCTTGCACCGCGCTGAGCAGGGCGTCTTTGGCTTTGGTCGCTGAATGACGGAGAAGTCGCTGGTCTAGCTGGGCCGGGGCTGCTCTGGAGTCACTGGGCAAACAGGCCCTCCTGTGGGGTGCAGGCGGGCAGGAGCTGATCGGTGTCTGGGGCACTGTGGGGCCCGGTGGACCGGGAGCCTGGGCGGACAGAAGGCCTTCGGGGCACGCAGGCTTCGCAGCGAGGTGCTAGGCTGGGCTGCAGGTCTGAGGGGCCGTGTGGGGCCTTTGGGGCCACAGCTGTGCAGACGCACAGCGTTTCCGCATAGGGAGGGCTGCAGGAAGGTCACCAGGCCCAGGCTACAGAACAACCACTTTCTGGGCCCGCGGACGGGGCGGGCTCTACTGCGTGTCTTCACGTCCCCTCCGCTGACCCCTGGCCGAGCCAGAAATGGCCAGAAGCCTCTTCCTCCTGAGATGTCTGGCCAGCACCCTCTACGTAACGTTGTGCTCACTTTAAAGGGGAGATGCTTATACAGCTGTGAACCACATCTGTGACACCATGGATGGCCCCAGAGGGCGTTACGCTAAGTAAAATGAGTCAGACACACAAAGACATATGCTAAATGATCTCACTTATATGTTGAATCTGAAAAACACAGGATGCGTAGACACGGAGACCAGATCGCGGCTTTTCCACGGGCAGGGGGTGGGGTGGGCGCAATGGCTAAAGGGGGTCAAAGGGTACGAACCTCCAGTTTTAAGGTAAATAAGTCCCGGAGATGTGACATACAGCATGGTGACTACTGTTAACCGGACCGTATTATGTATTTTAAAGCTGCTAAGAGAGTAGATTTTAAAAGTTGCCATTGAGAGAAAAAATTGTAACTGTGAGTGACGACGAATGTTAAGTAAATGAATTGTGCTCGTTTCCCAGTATATACGCACATCGAATCATCACGCTGTACCCCGTTTCCCAGTAAAAATGCTGCTTACTAAGCAGAAACGAACGAGACTACGATTGAGCTGCAGCAAAGGATTTTTGCGGTCTATAGGAAGAGCTGCGCTTCGCCGTGCGGGGAAGGGGCTGTGAACGGGAGGGCGCGAGGTCCGTGAGCACGTTATCCGCAGAGCATCCCGGTGGACACAGATGCAGGAGCTGGAGAGACGAAGGGACGGAGACCCGGGGCCGGGCGAGCAAGGACTCACGGGACACACCCGAGAAACGCGGAATTCCTGAATGGGGGCGGGCTCGGCCGCGGAGGGAAGAAGTTAGTCATGTCTGAGAGAAACTGTTTGGGGCAGTGGCTCTGGTTTGGAAGAAGCTGGGGCTTCGAATCGGACAGCCTAACTGGAATTCAAACTCCCTCCCCGTACGGTTTCTGGGAGCCACACACTTAACTCCCAGTTTCTCGTTCGTATGATGTAGACATTTAGGGCCTCTGCTCACAGTTGTTTACGTCCTTTCTAGTTCTATGCCTTTGACCACTTCTCAATTTAACAATTACATGGAGAAGAAATGGGTGAAGAATGAAGACGAGGCACGTTTGAGCCTACAAATAAAATTTAAAACTAAAGTAAGTTATATCCAGATACGTATGCATATACATGTACATATAATGGTTAAACAGAATTACAGAACTTACAGCATGAGGAATAATATCTTGTCTGCTATGAGGTCATCAAACGTACTCTCAGAAAATGGACGCTTTTCTAATTTCTCTTCTAAGACATCACACTCGGTGGTTTTCTGCTCACCGGTGTGGTCTCTCGACAGATACCGTTTCTGCTCACTCTTCCCCATTTCCTTTGGCGTCACAAACCGTTAGAGATAAATGATGTAGAGCGCTCTTGGCGCTCGGCCCTCGCTTGGTCCCCACCCGCCGTGCACCCTTAGTGACCTTGCTTAGTCTCGCACTTCTGTAGGCGAGTCCATGCCAACCCCAGGGCGTGACCACCTTTTAACCTCGGCCTCTCTCTCCACCCCAGCACAGGCAGAGTCTCTGTCTCCTCGACGCTTCCACGTGCTGCGTCATATCAATGTCGGTGAAACTCCTGGTTTGTGTTCTATGAAGCTACTAAGTCTACGATCTCGCATATACCATTTAATAACAACCCTTCCCCAGACCTAAAAGCCTGGATATATTTGTTTCACCCTCAAAACATCTCCAACAGGCGACCCCCCTTCACCGCCCGCACTGCCGCAAGCCTCATCCACCTCTGCTCCCTCCCCTGGTGGCACTGCGTGCACCCTCACTGGGCCTCGGGCCCCACGTCCGCCCTCCGGTCCCACGTCCGCCCTCCCCCGTACAGCTTATTATCAGCGCAGCAGCCAGCGCCGTCTGTCATTCATCCAAAGACTGTCCATCGCACAGGAGCTGTTTCAGAGCTCAGGTTAGGCCACGAAACGCATCTGCCCAAACCCTGCAGCGACACCACTTCCCCTTGCTGCGGAGGCAGAGCTGCCATGGTGGCCTTCACCTGGGGCGACTGCCTGGCCTGGCTGCCTTGGACGGTCAGAGTACGTGGCCCACTTCCTGCTTTGGCACAGTGGCCCCTAGGCCTAGGGCGCCGGTCCACTGTGCTTTTGTTCCTGTGGCACATACGACATTCTCCCTCTGAGGGCTTCTGCTCT
>NW_011889355.1:209154-216686 GCF_000151845.1 Pteropus vampyrus | reverse complement strand
CAGGGCGTGACCACCTTTTAACCTCGGCCTCTCTCTCCACCCCAGCACAGGCAGAGTCTCTGTCTCCTCGACGCTTCCACGTGCTGCGTCATATCAATGTCGGTGAAACTCCTGGTTTGTGTTCTATGAAGCTACTAAGTCTACGATCTCGCATATACCATTTAATAACAACCCTTCCCCAGACCTAAAAGCCTGGATATATTTGTTTCACCCTCAAAACATCTCCAACAGGCGACCCCCCTTCACCGCCCGCACTGCCGCAAGCCTCATCCGCCTCTGCTCCCTCCCCTGGTGGCACTGCGTGCACCCTCACTGGGCCTCGGGCCCCACGTCCGCCCTCCGGTCCCACGTCCGCCCTCCCCTGTACAGCTTATTATCAGCGCAGCAGCCAGCGCCGTCTGTCATTCATCCAAAGACTGTCCATCGCACAGGAGCTGTTTCAGAGCTCAGGTTAGGCCACGAAACGCATCTGCCCAAACCCTGCAGCGACACCACTTCCCCTTGCTGCGGAGGCAGAGCTGCCATGGTGGCCTTCACCTGGGGCGACTGCCTGGCCTGGCTGCCTTGGAAGGTCAGAGTACATGGCCCACTTCCTGCTTTGGCACAGTGGCCCCTAGGCCTAGGGCGCCGGTCCACTGTGCTTTTGTTCCTGTGGCACATACGACATTCTCCCTCTGAGGGCTTCTGCTCTGACTCCCACCCCCTGCTTAGGAATTCTTCCTTCAAGCCAACGGCAGCCGTCTGCTCACTGTCATCGAGTCTTCCTGCGAACGCCACCTTCGCCTCGACGCCTACCCCGACCGCCCCGTCTGAAACGGTGAGTGCACGTCTCTGAACTCCCTCGACATTTCCTTCCACTTCACAATATTTAACACAGCAAATCGAGAGACAAAGGCTTGGAGATGTCAGCGAACGGCGTAGGCACAGCGCACTGAGGAACCTTCAGCCCACGTTCAAACCTTTCCTGACGTGCGCGTGGCTCTTCCTCGGTGTGCACGGTCACCCTGCCTCAGGACAGAACTCTGAGTCCTGGGCCACGGGCGTGCGAGAGCACACACGTGTGTGTGCACGTGGCTGTAAAACCCTTCCTCACTCATCAACGGAACCATCGCAAAGTGAAATGAAAACTAACTACCATCCGGTTTCTTTGATCAGTAAACGCACTCAGACCAGAGTCTCAGGCTCCAGACCGGAAGCTTCTAGGATTCTTTACGAAGTCTTAGAAACACGATACTATAAAACGTGATGTAAAACCATGGCATGAAACTCGGCGGAGCCCCAGGCTTTCTCTCCTTCTTGACCACATCGATGCCAAATAAATTCGTATACTGCCTCATCGTAACAGTTCCCTCCCTTCTGGGCCGCGGAACCAGGCTGTAAGAAAAATCCACCTCTGGCTGTCTGTCACCCAATCTTTTCACAGACAGCTTTTATATACACGTCTTTTATATACACTTATCTATACCAGAGCAGCTACCGTCTCCCACTACACTCTATCGTTTCTTTATCTGCTATGTTTTTCTCCATCGTTTATGTCTCCCCAGTGAGAATATAATCTTCGACTATCTATTTCTGTTTATCGCCATAAGCCGGGCACCTAGAAAAATGTTTGACAATTATTATAAATAAATACATTAAAATACCATGGAAATATTACATACCCAGTCTGCGAGATGATGAAGGGTCGTTTGGCTGGGCATTTACCTCGGTAGTCTGTAAGAAAAAAAACAAAAGAGGCTAAGAGAAAGATCGTTCCGAGTAGAAAAAAGGGAAATAGAGATGATTTCCTCCTTGGAACACTCCACTTTTAAACGTAAGGACACAGTATAATTTTAACATGTCATTAGGGTTTTTCATAATTAACCTATTCAGCTGCACTGCTTAACCTTTGAATCAGGTTTTGAAAATTTCCCGTTGGACTGATTTCATAGTAATCATTTTGGATGGTATCGTATATATTTCTTTGGAATAAGCAAAGCACTAGTTTGTCGACATAGTTACAGAAGTCATGATTTTTCTCAAAGGATAAAGTGCTCGGTGGTCCGCTGTCGGCCTGGGCCCACCCTAGCGGCTCCCAACAAGGCTCTGACGACGAGAGAGCCGGATCGGAACCACCGGCTCACGTTCTTCCAAAATCGGTGCCATTTCCATATACCATTTCATACTTTATTCAATTATATTTATCTAAAGGATAGGGATCAACTAAGATAAATAAGGAAAGGTGAAGGATAATTTATCCGCATCCTCAGCATGGAATCAGCATGGGATGGATGGGATTCTTAGATATCCAGCTACTTGAGCTGTTTCGCATGGACACGAAAGCTCTGAGCTGCATTCGTCGATCGGTTCGCTCCTCTGCGGTGTGACTGTGTACACACCTCGTGACTACGCCACGGGCACCTCCCCTTCGCCGAGTCGGTAAGGCGCCCGCGCACGACCGGAAGGTTAAGGGGGCCGGAGGCCTTTTCACCGAACGCTCCCAGTCACAGTGTCTCTTTGGGCAGAGACACTGTACGCTCGCCCCCTCTAAGAAGGGTCGGGCTTGTGTTCATCTGTCAAGCTCAGAGAAGGAAGTACCATTTTTACCTAGAGTTTGGGCTTCTTGTGTAATGTGCCTTTTACCAAAAGAAGGCTGTCTGTGCCTCGCCTTGAGGCTGTTTTCACTGCGACGAACCTGGTTCCTTTACCTCTCGCCCTTTAGCGTCCAAGCCGGTTCTGTGTCCCCAGAACATCTGACTGTCAGGTGTTTCTTATCAGTAACAATTTTGACCAAAGTACGAACTCTCCGTACATCATAGGTGACAGTCCCCAGTCATCTCCAACAGGCTGACGGAATGTTTGCCCAGGCCACGTGTTTTCCTGCATGTCACCTGTTTGGGGGCTGTGGCAGTGAGAACGGTGTTTCTAAGGGCCCTCACCTTGCATGTGGACACCCGCAAACCTTCACGCGGGGTAAAGAAACAAAACGGCTGAACGACAGCTATAGGCCATGCCGTCCCAGAGGACAGGCTGGAAGCCATCGCGTCCCCTGCGGGGGGGGGCTCTCCCTCCGTCAGCAAACCCAGCATGAGTGCATTAACATAAAAGCAAGTGACCTTCGCTCTGCAGTTACTCTGTGATAGACATGTTCCCATGCGACCTGTGTGGACTATTGTTAAAACTTCAACGACCCAAAGCTGAATAAGGGACACATTTAGCTTTTACTTAGTAACTCCAGTAACAGGTCCAGAGCAAAGTGGTAGAATCGGCTTAGAGTCAGTTCCGAGGGTTTGGCCCCAGAGACCTCATCTCCTCCCCTGCAATCACAGGACGTGAGAAGAACAGCTGATTGCAGGAAACCTCTGCCCTGCAGCTGCACAGACGAACCAGTGCTCTGCGTCTTCCCCAGAAACCTGTGCGGTCCCGTCCGCGAGCGATGGCTCTGCAGCCCCTCCCGCGGAAAAACTTCTGAAACCGATTCAGAGGGTAAGTGGTGCAGCTGAATAGATTCATTTATCATGAAAAACCTCAGCGGCTCCGCATTAATGCCACATTAAAATTATATTCCATGTGCTTAAGTTTACGTGGTTCATAAGCGATCGTTGCGAGGAAGAAACCTTCAGTATGAACATGGGTAACAAGGGCTTCGCCGGCGTCCGGCGGGATCGACGCGCTCCCGGTGACGCTGAGCAGCGGAGAGATCGGGCCGTTTCTGAAAGGCGCCTTTCGTTTTAAGGAAATGGCATGAGGAAATCTAGTAATTTCAGGCAACTCCCTAAAAAGGGTTAAGGGAGACACCCAGATTAAATAGCTCAGATTTTTTTCCTACAGAGAATAATTTACATCTTACTTTTCCATTAGAGTTTGACTGGGAGAAAATAACAATAATGTGCACAGACCAGTGACCTGGGGGTCAGGTATGTGAACTCACGTTCTGAATATCAAACCTACCCTGACGACCTTGTCCCGAGAGCTAAGCCCCCACCGCTGACCTCCTTCGCCTGCCCGCACTGTAATGCCTGAGGCATATGCTATATTTTTAAGTGCTCTCAAGTTTTCAAAGTGACACGCCGATGCACGTGAGAAAGCGCCTGGAGTCTGCCACGGAGGCCCGGCGCCACCTCTTCGAGATGACACTGCTCGCACGAATCAAGCACCATCACTAGTGTGGAGAAAGACAGGGACACATACACCGAGGGACGGCACTGTGAAATGACAGCCAGCCAGAGCTGGATTTGTCGGGGTTCTCCGGAGAAAAAGAACCGATAGGATGTGACTGCAAACAGAGAAAGATCGTGCGAAGGAACCGTCCGCATGGTTACAGAGGCTGGCAAGACCCAGATCTGCCGGCCAGGTCCAAGGCCGCAGGCTGGAGACACAGGGCAAAGCCCGTGGTGCAGCCACGTCTGCGGCGGGATGCCCCTGCTCGGGAAGGGCGGTCTCCGTCCTGTCCAGGACTCCAGCCACCGGACAAGGCCGCCACGTCACAGAGAGTAAACAGCGTTACTCAGGTCCGCTGATTTAAGTATCAGTCTTAACTGAAAACACCTTCACAGACACAGCCAAAATAATCTGAGCACCATGGCCCAGCCAAGTTGATACGTAATATTAACTGTCGCATAAATTAAATATGATGATTAAGTAGGAATCCGACGTATTCATTCTCCATTTTAATGACAAAGTTGTCTTGAAATTAATAAACAGCAAAGCAGTGACCAAGTAAACAGCAGGAGGCCCCAAAGTTTACAGTCCTTTGTCCTCAAAAGTGTCAAGGTCACAGAAAGGCCTTCACGGACGTAGAACATCTCAGCTCTTCCTGAGTTTTCGCTTGAAAAAAATGAACTGTGTTAAGAAATACTGGTTGTTATTTCGTTTTTAAATATAATGAAATGAAATAGTGTATTGAGTTGTCGTCTTGGCCAGTGACGGCCATGGCAGGTGGATTTTCACGATCTGTTACACAGAAATCCGAGGCCGGTGACCGTGTTTGGTACGGACGCTTCCTCGTCTGTGAGGGAGTAACTTCTGCTTGCCCAGACCCCATCGGAAATCCTCGTCTGCATCTGTGACAACATCTGTCTAAAAACAACACGCAAATAGCTGCATCTTTGCCAAGAAGATACACTCTATCCTGTCTTCCCAAAGGCAAAATCGCGAGAGCATAAAGTGGGATTTTTAATGTGACTTCAAGAGGTTACTCTACTCATATTCATTTGGCATAAATGTAAAATCCTATTCAGTACTCATTTTGCTGTGCTAGCATATGTTCCTAACGATTAACTTAGAAAAAGTATTTCTGTCTGAAACAGCTTCTAAATGCAGAATCGGTGCAAAACACGGTTATTTATCTAAATATTATGCTTTATGGATAACAGAAATTAAGTAAGTGGTGAAATTTCATAGTTTAAAAATTTAAAAAGATACACACATCTCATGCTTGTTCTGAAGAGAGATACATTACGCTTAATAAATTACGTTCTTTGATAAAGGCTGATTTGTGCAGTTTTTACAACTCAGTAAATTAAATTCACGTAAGTAATCTCGAGAGTTTTTGTTTTGTTATGCCGGAGTGTTCTCAAGAGGATGCACGCGATCATGTGAACATTCATTTTGTCTTGTTTTAATTCTTCCTTTTGGATCAATCTTCCTCGAGTAGGAATTACTAAAGCAATAGGCATATGCATGCAACACGGCGTTTGAAACGGAGTGACTCTTGATGAGCAACGACTACAGACGTCATTTACTCGCTTTCCTCTCTGTTCCTCGTGAATTTAGGGTTATTTTTCTTTTTCTGGTGTTTTCTTTGCCAGTTTTTCAAGATTACAAAATTGGCTGCTTGAGGTCAGATGTCTGGTAAAGGCCACTCTCCGTGTTCACTTTTATATGCATTTGCCCTCGGAGAAAGACAGCTACTCCTCGAATCTCTTAGAAAATTTCAAATAATCTTTTTAATATGCAAATTGTTGAAAATTTGATTTACAATGAGATACTGCCCTATAAAAAGTTCTAATTTGTGTTCTTTAAATGGCTTCCCTGATCTCCTGACTTCTGACTGTCTTTGCTTTCCTACAGATTCCGTTCATTTACAAAGACTACGATGACAGATGTGTGAGAGAAAGCCGATGTGCTAGCTGGACGTCTGCAAGCAGAGGAGAGTCAAGAGCTTGCCAGCACCGGCAATTCTTAGGTTACCAGGTAACTCCTCCTAATAAATTCATTTCCATGAAATGCATGGCAATAGACAAACGGCAACCTTTCCACTTCTTCAAACATGTCCAGATGAAGATTCTGAAAATACAGGAACGTAACCTTCCTGAGAAAGAACATCCTGGGGTCACTGAGAAGAACGGCCTTATCGTGTCGGGACCCTTGTCTTGGGTCAGGGGAGGCCAGAGGTCACATAGGCGGTGAGTTATCAGTGACCAGACACAAGAATCCTTTTTCCTGGCGATGAACGTCGAGGCGACTTCGCACCTTGAGCCCTAATAAAATTACTTTGAGTCTATGGAAGGACTGGCGGAGCTGGAATTAGCAGTACTGATGCCGAGTGGCAGCAAAAGCCCCCACAGTGAGAGAACCAATATTCTGCTGTTCATATGTAGTCACGTGATGGTATTGGACATCTAAACTGACACCGCGCTATGCCTTTTGATCTTTCTTTTAATGTGCCTTTATGTCAGTGTAGTAAGAAAGTAAATATGGATTAATAAAGAAAGTAGAACGTCTGACGAATTTCAGTATCCTTATTCATTCCCACAGGCCTCCGTACTTACTTGAGTCCCAAGATTTTTGCTTTATTTCTGCATCGACGCCCATCCCGTCAAGGCGAGGACATCGAAAGCCAGAGCACGTGTCTTAACGGGTCTGTGCTGAGGACCGGCCTCCGTGTAACGCACGTTACAGCGATGAGCTGCCTCAGGCCGAACTTCCGAACCTCTGGCTTCTCATGACGCCTTTTCTCCCGTTTCGTTCCTGCCCTTTGTCCTCACGTCGTCCTCCAGTCCAGATGCAGCCAGAAAATTCCCAAGCGCCGCTGACCCTTCGGACTCACGCTATGCAACTGACCACGGCCCTGGGCATTTCGGTCCCTCCGTGTTTCAAATTTCTCTTTTTTGCCAAGCCAACGGTTTACTTCCGATGCCTATCATCAACTGCCCAAATGTTTGCTGCAGTCTAGAGAAACATTTGAGATCAAACGGCATGTGCTTAAGGAAAAGGTCATACCAATAGGCATAGCTAATTAAAGACTGTGATACTGAAGAAAAGTTTAGGTATTTTCCTTTTTAAGCTTTAATGTATTTTTGCATGGGTAAGTGAAAAATCATGCATCAATGCTAAATATTTACTGTTTCACACAATGTTATGACTATAGTTTACATGTGTTAATTCATTGAATTCACATAAAACACTATCAAATTTGTAAGATTATCCCAATTTTATAAAGAACCTAAAACATAAAATATTCTACATTTTTAATACTGAATTTACAGTCGTAGTCAATATTGTTTTCATATCCAGTAGCTACGCTGCATCGAGTGACGGTTTTCGACCCA
>NW_011889355.1:202482-207824 GCF_000151845.1 Pteropus vampyrus | reverse complement strand
AATATTCTACATTTTTAATACTGAATTTACAGTCGTAGTCAATATTGTTTTCATATCCAGTAGCTACGCTGCATCGAGTGACGGTTTTCGACCCAAGTAACTGGTTTCACAGTTCACTTTGCAAAACATCATTTTCCCACAGATACAATTCTATCGTCTCGCCAGTGCTGTGGCTAAATAACTTCGCCGTGAGCATACCTGTGTGTACATGCGTGTGTAAGTGAACTTGCGAAATAAACAGAAATAAACAAGTAAGCAAAGCATTTGCACGTTTGAGATCGTACTGAAATCTCCGCGTAGCTTATGCATCTCCTTCCCCGGTCTGCACAGCGGAACACTAGGTGACAGGGAGTAATCATCTCAGGCGCAACTGGACGCTGCACGGCCTCCGACAGCGGCGCTTAGAACATCTGGCTTCGGACCGACTGCCCTCTCCCGCCTTTCAAAACCGCTCGTCCTCGAACGTCCCCTCCGGATGTCACTCCACAACCACTTTGGGTTATCAAATTTATTCATTTTCACCTTCGAAACTTCACTACCCGATCGTTCCCTCCTTCCCTCTCTACTTAACATAAAGACAGCGGCAAATCGCCCTCTCGCCCCCTCCCACACTGTCAGATTTCTAACTCTGACTGAAACGACATCATTCCGGACTCGGTGACTGTTTCCAAGCAGAATGTGACTGGAGGAAAAATAAGAGCTACGCTCGCTATCCTCATTTTAAGCGAAAAGAGATCCACCTCTAACGGTGAATTATTCCTGCCAGTCAGCGAACTCTCAGAAACCTCCAGGATGGCCGTTCCCGCCCCCCCATCAAATCTCTCCTCTCCCCACCCCCGTTATCAAGCTGATAACCCTCTCACCTATGTTATAAAGAGACTAACAAAAGAAAATGAACTCATTTTCAGGTGTGCTGACAAAATGTCCTAACGCACCTGCCTGTGCCTTACGCCTGCACTGACTCCCGCTACAGACGGCTGCTCGCTGCGTGACTCCCCCGGCGACAGAGGCTGGACGTCTGCAGCTGCTTGTGTAAGGGACACGGAATTCTCAGACACCTGTGCTGACGCCCTGAGAACCCTGGTTACACTCTTGGGACAGCACGTCCCCCAAACACTGAGTAACTAGAAACAGAAAGATAGTAACATTACAGTAACTAGAAAGAGAAAGGTAGTAACGTGCAGAGCAGGAGGCAGCCATCGGTAAGGGGACAGAATGAAATCATGCTCTTTCTGTGACTGCTCAGAAGGAGCAGACATTGCATCCCACACACTCCTGTGCACAATACCCAACCTACATCGCATCACGATGAAACGCACACAAGCATAAGTTGAGGGGCTTCCCACGGAATACCAAGGGCATCAAAACCGAGAAAAGATTGAGGAATTATCAGATGTGAAATCCTGAGTTGAATCCAGGACCAGATTTTTTTTTTTTCTTTTGCTATAAGCGACATCCGTGGGCAAAATTTTAATAAGGCCATTAAATTAGTTACTAGTATTGTATCAATGGTCATTTCTTAATTTGTATAATTGCACTGTGGTTAGGAGAACTTTATACTTTTCCATATCTTGTCCATAACTAAGAAAAAAACTTAAACATTTTGTAATCAACTTAGAATACTTTGAGATGACACCAGAAAATTCAAAAGGTTTTTAACTTGTTTGCTATAGCAGAGGCCACTAACCGAGACCTGGGCGAGGATCCGCAGAAACTCGCCAGCCTGAATTCTCGTGTGGTTCGTTTTAAAACCAATCACTGAACCTTTGAAAATATGCTTTTAAATATACATATTTTATATAGAAAACCACTTATGACATTTCCATGTTCCTCGAACGGCCATGATGTTTATATGCATAAACCAAGAGAGGTCTAATTCCTGTCTGCATGGGTGATTTCTAGCTAAGCGGTCTATGAAGAAACGAGAGTCCGTAGAAGTTACTATGTACAAAACCAGTCTGTCTTGCTCACTTTACCTGGGTCTAAGAATATCGGTCTGCGGATTCTAGAGACAGCAGTGCAAATGCTTCTCACCAACGAGAATGAAGGTCTCAGAAGTAATCCGTCAACTGAATGCTCTCATAAACTTTTCCTACCGTTTTATGTTCACGGAAAGCTGGGTTTCCTGTCTCCAGTAGGTTCGTCACCGCAAATGTACGCACGCATTTACTGCGCTAAGATGCCACTCCTGTTCCCTGGGGCACACCTGCTGCCATTCTGTCCGGCAGCGCTGGAGGAATTCAACACACCTGACGCCGCTGGCCTCCGGAGCGCGGTTGTTTTTGGTGCTACCGCTTAGAGACTGCAGACGACAGATTAGTTCTTGCCTCTCACGTAAACACCTACCGACTTGTTAGCTTCCGGGCACGAAAGATCTCAGACCCGTCACAGTTCTCGGCATACATGACACTTAATTATCTGAAATTTAATAGTAAATTTTCTCTGCGGCGAAATGTAAATTTCATACTCCATTCACAAACCCCAAGATTCTGCGCTTTTAAACTGTGTGACCCCAAACACAAAGCGCCCTCCCTCTACACATACAGCGCCCCCCCCAGGAACGAATGCATAGCTGGGCTTCAACGATTTCTTATGTTCGGCAACAGGCAAAGTTATACGTTTAATTCTCTGTTATAGAATATATTTGTGCCCTAGGATTCTCATGAAACATTTATATCCTTTTTGAATCATTTAATATAAAATTTCTGAATTATGCATATTTAATGCTGCTCTTTATGTACTATGTGTTTTAGTTTTAAAATTCTTATGCATCTTCTCATTGAAAACTCAGACTGAGACCCCTTTTTAATCATCCTTTGGTGTCCGCTTTCTCAGAGACACGTGCGCCAGTGGTCATAGCGTCTGCATCCTGCGATGTGTCCGAAAGGATTTCAGCTGGGAGAACCGACATCATAAAGTCAGAGCACGCGGAAACAGAAAGTCTTCGCCATCACACACACCTACCCTTCGGTTGCTACGGGAAGCCACTGGACCGTTTCACAGAGGACTCACATGCTGCGCATTCAACATGGAAAGAAACATTTGCTCCTTGTGTGGAATAAACTCCCGGAGACGAGAACACAAAGAAGGAAGAGCAAAAAGACTCCGGACCATACTGAGGTCACGGGGCGGCAATGCTGAAGGTGGTTCGAGACACACGGACACGGGGTGCGTGTGCTGTGAAGGCAGGTGGAATAGGATTCAGGATCCAGCTGCTGAGCGACAAGGGGAGTCGAAAGTTAGTTTAATATTGCGCCCTGAGAATCTGAGTGCTGGTGATAAGTCTAAACACACCGGAAAAGAGCGGCCGAGGTAGGAGAATATGTGTACAACATCCAGACGAAGTGGTTTTAGTAGACATTCGTGTGTGAGAACATGAGGTCCAAGACAGAGATATTTTTGAATAGAACATGCCATTTAAATGAACTAGTTGACATCATCTGTCAAGAGATGAAGCTGTGCGCACCAAGATTTAGATGTCTGCCCATTATCTCATTCTCAGAATTCTTCACATATAAAGCCACAAAAGCTTCTGTTTACAATGGATCGCTTGATGAGTTTAACTATTTTAAGGATAAAAAACCTCAAATCTCCACAGAAATACTGCATCGGTTTTGAGATTATCCTTAGGAAGAAATAAATAACTGCAAAGCAGTGTCCTGCTAAATGTGTCCCTCGGTAACTATTCTCTCATCTCTTTTAAGAGAAACTTTGATATTTTCTGTAAGTCCACATCTCTCAGAAGAAAAAACAAAACAAAATAAAAACTGCACTTCCAAGCTTCAACTCCTCATATTTTGGCTATGTTCTAATTTCTGTCTACTGCTAGTAAAAATCAAATAAGTGGCTAAAATTGATAATGTTTTTGTGATTGTCTTATAACAAAATAAACTAAACTATTACTAATTTTGAAATGTTTTTTAAAGACACAATAGTATTTATACCTTTTTGTTTTTTGTGATATTTTTTATAAATTTGATCTTTTATATCTAATATTATAATATTTTTGTAAAGATCCAATGCATAAGAAATATTTGCATGATTTATGAGAATATTTTTCTACATTTTAACAATGGAATACAACCTGCAAGTTTCTTTTTAATTTGAAGGGTTTCTTTATGGTTCAACATAAGACTAGTATTTGGAAATATTCGGGTGAAAATTTGATGTAATTTTAAAATATTAAGTAATTTTATTTACATTTTCTGGGTTATTAGTTTTTAGTTGTCTGCTATAGATTGACAATTGTCCTTAAGACACATATAGTTTCATTTGTCTTTTCTGAATTTGTTACAACTTTTTTCTCCCCCCCACCCCCGTCTTCTCTCCTTCTTTCCTTCCTGCTTTTCTTAATATGTTACTTAGTTACCACTCTTCCGCTCCTTCTTTCCTTCCTGCTTTTCTTAATATGTTACTTAGTTACCACTCTTCAGTCGTGAGGTACATAAATGTCTCCTTAATTTCCACATGATAAACAACAGTGAAAAAAAAAAGGACAATAAAAATTCTGCCTTCAAACTTGCATCCTAAAGAGTTGTCGGGAAGTGTGGTTGTGACAATAAACAGGAAGACAAAATACTTTTCAAACTGTAGTAAGTGCTACAGGAAAAATAAAACAGAGAGATAATAGGATATGGGAAGTGGGTGTGGAGGCATCGTGATTTAAAATAAAGAATTTGGGGAAAGTATCATTGAAAAAGTAGCTTTCGAGGAACTTCTTAAGGTACCTGAAGGATCGAGGACCTAAGGAAAGCACGTTTTAAGAAAAAACCAGTAAGAGAGTGGATCTTAAAAGTTCTCAACACATCATTTCTGATTAAAGCAAAATTTCTGATTAAAACAGAGATTAACAGCTGGTTTTCTCACTTAAATATAGTTCTTGAGACATTTTTAAATTGTATATTGAGGTGATAACATAAACATGTTGTCTAGAAAAACAAAATTTTTATCTTTCTTTACTTACAATTGATTCAAAACATTTAAGTAACTAGAGCACTGCGGGCGTCTCGAACCTGCATCCGCCTGGCTCTGGCCTGCGACCACCTGCTTCAGGTGAGGCCTGTGACCACCTGCTCCATTAAGGAGTCTAGTCAGTCAGAACCGCAAGGCATTTTACTTCCTTCACAGTGGTTTTCTGGTGGCAGCTGCATAATGCCACGCTCATTGTCTGTTTTCATAACTGATTTCTTAGCTAGACTTCTTAAACATTACAAACTAAGTATTTTTCTTATCCAATATTGATATAATCTCACTTGATTATGAAATGTCACCAAACCAACATGGCGGCTGGGGGTATATGTTGGAAGAAAGCATCCATTACTTATTTGATCAATTAATTGAAC
>NW_011889355.1:194651-201856 GCF_000151845.1 Pteropus vampyrus | reverse complement strand
CTAATTACATATCAAAACATAGATTTGATAGTCTACGCAAATTTTGGTAATTAAATTTCTATTTTGGTGGTACAAAATGTGCTACATATTCTTTCATTATATATTTTTATATATTCTGTTTAATGAGTTATATAAATTTCAAGGTATGTAAGCAAACACTAGCATGTACTTCTAGTTTTTTATAACTTTTTCTCATGTTTTGCAAGTTCTCATTTCATTTTACTTCTTAACCTGTCTGTTCGGCCTTGCGGAAATAACATACTTCATCTTTGTTTCCTCCTCTTATTTAGGACTGAATTACGCAAGGGTCATTTCTTTCATAGTATCGGCTTCTTAGCATTTCACGAAGACTCTGCTACTTACGTGTGAAGTCTGGTTTGAACGCTGTTTCGACTCTCACCTTCCGTCTCTCTCCGGATCTAGCTTGTATTTTGTCCCAGGTGCGGCCCCCATCACCGTGGCCCCTCCCGTCTCCCACACCTGCTTCCGCCGTGCATCTCTCCAAGAAGGAGCGTAAATTATCCGCCGGCCCTCCACCGCGGTAAAACGTGTGTGGCATTTGGAACAGACACTCAATCAGCTGGGTACCTTAAATGGGGGGACACGAGGAACAGGCACACGCAAATGTGGTCGGGACCGTGCCTTCCAAGGCAGGGGACACCGGCGTTCTCCAGATGCTTTGCTCTTGCCGACCAACGGCGTGAGTCTGGTTATTTGCATTTTCGATAGAATGAGGGCAGAGATAAAATGCTTTTTAAGATGCTAGAGAGAAGCCTGTTGGGCATTAGACAACCATGAAAGGATAAGCCCGTGATCCTAATTTACTAATTTTGGAATTTCTCTATTGTGAAGAATACTTTGTAAAAAACAAAAGACTTAAAACCCTCCTTTGACTTTGCCATGTGACCGTCCGACCAAAAACCTAGCCTGCGCTGCTCGGTGAGCACCTGCTGATGCTCTGGAGGCGGGCACAGCATGGAGAGAGGGAGCCGCTCTCACTCCCGCCAAGGAGCGGCCGTCGCGCGCAGGGTGTCGGGTGGGGCGGGCCTTGAATGGCTCACTTGTTTGTCCTCCTCTCTGAACACTGGCATTAGTTTGATCTCATTAAGGTAAAATTGTGTAGCCGAAACCTTGTACACGGGTCAAATGTGCCTGTCGCCTGCACACGCATCCTGTGCTTAATCGTTATGTACGTTGTGTCAGACGATGTTCACTTCCCCGAGCCTTCACGTGCCTCATCCACTGTCGGAGTCAATCCCTGCTCCCTTTGAGCACTGCTGAGACTGTCAGTTCATTCGGCACCGAGGTGGCTGGTGACATACTGGGATAAGCAGCAAAATACGTGCAGCTTCTGATCAAATACACTGAGACACGGCCGCTAAGCAGTTAATGAAAGCAGCGAATTGTACTGAAATGTTTTACCAATTTATAACCAATGCCTGGAAGGGACATAACAGTGTCACGAACATCGAGACACACACGAACCTGTGGGCGGCGAGGGCGTTGGGAAGGCTCTCTCGGGAAGACCAAACAAGGCGAGGCCTGGGGACCGATGGGGCAGACGGCTGCCGAACTGCCTGTCACATGCCTCTGTCCCCGTGCATGGCTCCCTGTGACGTGACTTTGCTGCTACTTTTATCAACGGGTGAATTTACCCCGAGTCCGGGCCCAACCCGCTCCACCAGGTGGACCGCGGTAAGCGTGACCGTGACCGCGGCCGCGGTCTGGGGGCGCACGGCGCTGTCTTCTGTCGCTCTGGTGCGTCAAGTGGCCACACCTCGCGGGCCAGGAAGGCTGCGGGAGCTCAGGGACAGGGGGCCGGGCAGCTCACCGTGCTGCAGCCGAGGCAGAGCGGTCGGGGAGGGCGGGGAGGGCCCTCGCTGTACCCAGCGCCCCCAGGACACGAGACAAGGAGGTGATGCGGAGATGGGGCGATCGGAGGAGAGGAGGTGGGTGGAGCCGGGTGCGCGCGGGGGGGGGGGGGGTGGGGGTGGGTCCTGTCGGGGCTGCTGGTCCAGGTGGGGGGCTCGGAGGCACCTGACGTCGCCTCCGCCTTGGGGATGCCCGGAAACTGCAGCTGCACATAGAGCGACTTCCTCCTAGGGAACTACCTGAGCTCCTGCTGCAGTGGCGACACACCGGTGACCAAGGGGAGCCACAGGTGAGCGGGCGGGAGGGGCTGAGACGCACTCGCCATCAGCTCCCACGTGGTGACCCAAGTTGGGAACTCGGACCCCCAGCTTCTCTCTGAGGAGCCAAGGGTTTGGCCCTCACCTGGGGCACCCAACGTTTAAGACCTCACTGAGATGGAACCCCAAAACACAGGGCCTCGAAAGCCAAAGAGGCTGTGGTGGGAGCCCCAACACCTAAGCCTGGCCCCGAGACGTCTCCCGGGGCGCGAACTCCCCCCGGGGCCAGCGACAGTCGGCTACCTCCGGGCTCCCCGAGAGAGGCCTATTTGTTTGGCGTCATAGCCGCGGCCCCAGGCAGGCTTCCGGTTTAACGGCCCCCCAGAGGCCGCTGCCCCCTCTCCAGGGACGAGGCAGCGGTGCCATCTTCGCCCCCCATCACTCACCTTTCCCTCCCCCTCACCTCCCCCCACCCCCACCTCCTCCAGGGCCTCTGGCCAGCAGAGGAGTCTGCGCAGGGCCCGTGCTGACCGCCGGGCTCCAGCGCCTGCGCGGGGCGGGCGTAGGGGCCGCGGACAGACACAGTCCTTCCATTACGCAGGTGCGCCGGGCCGTCTACGGAGCCGAAGTTGGGCAGGGCGAGCAGAAGGGCTGGTCCGCGACATGACAAGCCCAGAACTGGACCTGCTTTCAGTCGCCGTGGAAAACAGCTCCAAGGCGGCTCAGAAAACCAAAGAGCTGCCATGCGATCCAGCAGTCCCCCTTCTGGGAATACAATCACATGGGGGTGCAGGCCTGCACCCCCATATTCATGCAGCAATCGTTCCCAGAAGCCGAGGTGCAAACACAACCTAAGAGTCCACTGACAGATGAATGGGTAAAGGACATGTGTTTATTTATTCATATTAATTATTACTAAAGTAATGTCAACTTACTTATAAATGTGAATAATCAATATTATTCATCCTTTTAAAAGAACGAATTCCTGCCATTTGCAACAACATGGGTGGAACTGGAGGACATTTGCTGTGAGAAATAAGCCAGGCACACAAATACTGTGATGTCACTTACATGCAGAATCTAAAACACGCTAAAATCATAGGAACGAAGAGCAGAGTAGCGGCTGCCAGGGCCTGGGGGGAATGAAACTGGGGAGGACGGGGAAAGGGGGCACGCTGTCAGGCGCAAGATGCGTAAGCTCTGGGGCTCTAACCTACAGCGCGCTGAGTACAGGCCATGATACCACGTGCTGCTTGGAAGCCGCGAGGGGAGCCGATCTGAAGTGTTCTCACCAACGCACGCGCGCGCATACACGCACGCACATGCACGCGCACACGCACGCACACACGCACACACGTACACGCACACGCACACACAGTAACTGCGTGAGGTGATGGATATCGTAATTAGCTTGATGGTGGCGATCACTTCACAGTGTATACACATGTCGAAATGTCAGGACGTACACCTTATGTATGCAGTTTTCATTTGTCAATCACGACTCAGTAAACCTGGAATTTTCGTTTAAATCAATGAAAAAATGTTCCGTGTGAATTAATAACAAGGAACCTGAAGTTGGAGAGTTAAGCAGGATCTCAACGATATCACTCACAACAGGCACTCGGGGAAAAGTAAGAACGAGGAAGCTCTGCGAAGTCTGACGCCGGCCGCTGGGGGGAGAGTCCGCTGCAGCGGGGCCGCTGGGGGGAGAGTCCGCTGCAGCGGGGCGTCCGGAGGACAGAGGTTGAGAGGCCGCCGCACCAGCAGGGGGCGACAGCACGTGCATGTTTAATCTTCTTTCTCTTTTTTTCCGCCTTGCTGAAGATATAAACAATTCCCAACGATCTTCAAGGTTGAAGAATATAACTCGTCTGTTGTCACTGAAATACTATGCTGTTTTCTGTTAAATTAATGGTGTCAGCTTTTAGAATGATAGCATTCCGCCTTATTCCAAAAGTTATAGAGTTGTTTATAAACAAACTGGCAGTTTTGAATTATTTCACTTTAATGCACCTATTTGTCACAACTCTCCTCTTATGAGGTAAGAGTCCCTCAGCTCAAGGTGTAGCATCGATTAGTATCACGGGAAAATAACAAATGTAGGGAGCCAGACTCCAGAGCACCGTTCCCCGAAACATAACACACGAAGTGCCTTCATTAGCATGCATACAGCTAGACAATGCGAAAACGCAACTTTACTGTGATTTGGAGTGTACTCAAAATGACAAATATTTGATTCTCCCTTACAGGTTATATTACTTAAAAAACAAAATAAAGTTGACTTCATCAAAAGTATTATTTTTTTTTGTAAATTCATGCTGATTATTAATTATATTGAGGTGCACAAACATATTTGGATAATTATTCACCAAAGATGAACATAAAAGCAAGCATATGTTAAAGTCTTAAAATATATTTCAGAGAGAACTAATACACACCCTCTCAAGAGTCAAGCATAATAAAAGTGATATATATGATCCACATTATGAATTTCTATTCGCTCACAAACAATACACTTAACATAAAATCGATACTCAGGAGCTTCATATTGATATAAATAATAAAAAGAACACCATAAAAAATAGAAACATAATGATTTAACACACAACTTAGTAAATATTACAAATATATGTCAATTATATTTGATAGCAAGTGCGTAAATTTAAGATACATAAATAAATGAGCAAGAAGCTTTGCAGATGAAATTTAGAATAAAGAAAGTGAAAGAAAGTTAAGTCACTACCACAGTAACTTCTACAGTAGGGAGAAAAACGGGCTTTAAAATGTTGGGCACTCGCGGTCTCCGCTGTGACAGGCAAAGAACTAGGGAGCCGTCGTCACTCCTGGCCTCACAATTAAAAATAGGAAGAGAGGCTGAACAAACTAAAAGATATTGACTTTTCTTAGATTTATCAGAGAACTGAGGTCACAGGGCAAACTGCCACTCTGAAAAATGCAGACTCACCTAAGAGACTGGCTTAGCTCAAGCACAAGCCGCTGTGGCCAGCGACAGCTAGGGATACTTCAAACTGACCAACTGCTGGAGGCCAAGCGCGGCCTGCCATGGAAATTAAAATGTTCGGGGGGCCCTATGATTAGGGAGGCCCTACAGGTTCCTGGGTTTTCCTTCTAGGAACCTGACAAGGGTCTCCTGACTGAGAATGAGCAGGGAAGGAATGATTTTCAAATATGCCCAGAATATCCCCATCGCAAGAGCCCCGCCCTCCGAGGAAGCCACCTGTCCAGAGGTTACCAGACCTGGCTCCAGCTCCCCCAGTACCGTTCAAACCCCAGGAGACTGTTTTGTGGACGTCTGCAAACTGATTATAAACTTTGCATGGCCTGGCAAGAGACACAGAAACACCCAGCACGGGCCTGAATAAGAGACGAGAGAGAGAGGGCGCTGGCCCCCTGCAGACTCACCGTCAGGCTGCGGGAACCCCGACGGTGCGGCGGGCTGGAGGGCAGATGCTCCGAGCCAGGCGACGGAACGGCGCCTGGGGCCAGACCCGCGCGCACAGCCAGCTGGCTGCGACAGAGGCCAGGGGCCGCTCCGTGGGAAAGGACGGTCTTCTTCACACGTGGCGGGAGAAACGAGACTTGCATATTTAAAAATCTAGACGCGTACCCTACATCTCTTGCAAAAATTAAAGTGGATCTATATGTAAAGTGTAAAATAATAAAGCTTCTGGAAGGTAGAGAAGATCTAGGTAACCTTAGGCTGGTGATGAGTTTTTACATATAACGCCCAAAGGGTGATCCACAAAAGCAAGAGTAAGTCGGTCTGACATCATTAAAGTGAAAACCTTTGCTCTGCTAAACAGGATACGTGAGAATTAGAAGACAAGCCACGGGAGGGAAGAAAATCTCTGCAAAAGACACATCTGATAGAGGACCGCTGACCCAGATGTACAAAGAACTCTTAAAACGCAACCATAAGAAAAAATCCCATTAAAAAAAAGCGGGGCAAACAGTATGAACAGATATTTCACCGCAGAAGGTGTGTGGATAGCAACGAGTGTATGCGAAAATGCTCAGCGTGAAATGCCACTGGGGTCGAGAGTTAAAACAATAACGGGAGGCATTCGGCAGACACTGGGATTGGACGCCCCAAACGCGGGACACCCCAAACGCAGGACACCCCAAATGCGGGACGCCCTGGGGAGGGTGCTGGGCGCCGGGAGCCCCCCTCGCTGCCAGGGAATGCGGAGCACAGGCTGCTGCTGGCTTCCCCCAAAGGTGTCACCATCCGGCCAGCCATCACACTCCTAGGACTGGCCCGGTTCAGCTGAAAACTGCGTGCGCGCGGACACCTGCGCGCGGACACCTGCACGCGGACACCTGCACGCGGACGTTCGCAGCACGCCGACGCGCGAACGGACGGACGCCCCGCTCTGGGTCTGCGCAAGGGACGTTATTCCGTGACAACAAGACCTGGAGCCGCGGAGCGCGCCCCGCGCCCGGCGCCCCACCAACCGCCGAACCAGGGCTGAGGCGGCCGTGCTCAAGAGCCCGCGGACCCCGTGCGCGCTTCCCTCCCTCCCTCTTCTCTCTACGTCCTTTGGAAAATGTCTGCCTTTTTCAATGAAAGCATTTAAATAAGTGTTTTTCTCTTGAATAGAAATACTAGAAGAGGAATAATAAAATACAAGGCTGCAGGATGAGTAGGGCACTTAACCGAGATACGCACGTTAACGCCAGTAACATTTATTGTATTGTTAAACGATTTAGACTTTTTCTGGCTTATAATAAAGAACTAATGTTGAAATGTTCATAAAATCCATTAATTACTTCGAGATAGGTGACATCCGGGTCTCTTAAAAGACTGTGTGACATTTCAGCAGTGACAGCAAGCTCGTCTCAACTTTGTTGTTATTCTGCTTACTCAGTTCTGATTTACTACACCTGGACACCTGACAGAGCGAACCGTTTTCTTTCTAATGCAGCAGCGATGATTCTAAAGGCTCCGCCTCTCCGGCCGATGCCCTGCGCTTGGCCTCGCCAGGGCCTTATCATTCCCACCGGCTTTTCACACCCCAGTTCTTCAGCCTCCAGACCAGAGGTCCAGTCAGATGC
>NW_011889355.1:192771-194601 GCF_000151845.1 Pteropus vampyrus | reverse complement strand
ATGCCCTGCGCTTGGCCTCGCCAGGGCCTTATCATTCCCACCGGCTTTTCACACCCCAGTTCTTCAGCCTCCAGACCAGAGGTCCAGTCAGATGCTACCTGGGACTGGCGTCTGCCTGCTCCTCATGGTTCAGAGGTGTGAGGCCACGTGAGATAGAAAGGTGACACGCTGGTGTCCACATCACGTTTGACGCTGGCAAAGGTGACCCCAGGGTCATCCAGGTGGACGCTCAGCCACACACAGATGCCCAGGTGAGGATGTACTGCAACAGCAAGGCCAGCTCCTTGGTGACATCCGCAGATCGACAGGCGTGGAAGGCGTTCTTGTAAATAACCAGACTCACCGGAAAGTCAGGGAAGCACCAGTCCCTGAGTCACCAGGACAGATACACCTGCGGCACTGGGATCTGTGACAACCGACTGGGTTTCACAGGTCGGTCCATGAAGAAATGCATTTTTATAACAACCAAGAAAAATCTCTGATAGTCTATGAAGACACAGAAGAGACGCTCTAAACATGAAATATGTTTAAGATAATATTTAATTATTTTATCATCTAAACAAATAAAAGAGCAGATCTTCTGAAAAAATATCTAACCCTAAGCTGGTAAATGTAACTGCCTATAAATGGTCAAGAAGAATTAAGACATCATCAATGTTACGGTTAGGGTAACGACATTATTAAAAATGTCTATCGCAGAAACTCCAACCATTTTCACACTTTTTCTCGGCATGTTAAGGAAAGGACACTCTCATTGTTGAGAGAACTCACCACCTGCTCTTTGTCGCTGACATAACACGCATTCTTCGGCACGCTGGACGCGGGTCTGGACGTGCGTGCTTCCTGAGGCCACAGTCAAACCAGAAACTCACGAGGGAGGGTATGTGGCAGGGACGCTGCTCGGACCCCCTTCCGAGGACGGGTGCGTCTCGGACTTGGAGAGGTGTGCGTCATGGACCACTCTCAGCTGTAGGCTGCTGGGACTCCTCGGGCTCTGAGCCGACGTCACCTCTTCCCCGCATTTGTCCGCCCAGTGACAGAGCATGGCGGGATCGGTGGGATGTGGCTCTTGTCTGCGCCTGCCCCTGATCCCCTGGTGGGGACACTGCCGAAGCACCCCGCAGCCTGAGGCTTCCTCTGCTCAGGTCTGCTTCCTGCTTCCTGCTTCCTGCTTCCTGCTTCCTGCTGCGTCTCCTGCCGCCGAGGTGCCCTGTGACTGTCGCCTGGGTCAGGGTCCTCGTCCCTCTTCCTTTCACAGCACGACGGTCCCTCCATTAAAACCCTTGCGCCAAACTCCCGTCAGCACCGGCCTCTCGTGGGTCCTGAGCGGGCACAGGGGGCCTGGCCCTCACGACACACCTGTCGGATGGGACGTGGGCGCCGAATGGCCCTATCTCAGTGGCAGTGAGGACCCTTCCCGGGTCATACGTGGGCGTGGACAGTCTCAGCACAGCGGGAGGGCCCGGGGGTAATACTCATGGGGTGACGGGGTGATGTGGGACAGTGCCCCAGGGAGGAAATGTCCCGCACTCTGCATCAACGGGGCTCTGAACATCAGGACACGACGCAGCACTGGGGACCGGCGGGTGCTACCAAGCTGAGCTGGTGTCCCCAGTGGGACGAAGCAAAGCCGAAGGCAGTTAACAAACGAGGAAATTCAGCGTGAAGGGCAGAGAAACTTCTCGCTTGGTGACAAGCAGAGGAAGGGCAGGAAACGCTGAATTTCGTAGATTTTTCACGCTGCACAAAGGACATGTGCTAAGGAGGTCTGCGATGCCACACTCCTGTCGCCACAGCTTGGGAGCAACCCAGGTGTCCTTCCACGTGGTA
>NW_011889355.1:164278-192071 GCF_000151845.1 Pteropus vampyrus | reverse complement strand
AGGCGGCGCCCAGGCTGCCCGGTGACGGGCGCGTGGGGCAGGGGCCGGCCGCCCTCTCCACCCCTAGTCTGACGCGGTGTCGCTTCCCGAGGCCCCAACTCGACACAGGGCACCGCGGACCAGGCGGCCAGAAGGGCAGATGGCGGAGACGCACGGCGAATGACTCGGCGCGATGGGGAAAATGTTTTCGAAAACCAGCTGTGGACTTGACTGACGCATAAGAACCAAGAAAATCTTCACCCCACGTGCAGGGGCTGGGAGCTGGAGAAAGCGCGTTCGGATCACGGAACCGGCCGCCTGGCCAGGCTCTTCCGCGCGGCCGGCCGGCCGTGGACGTGCGCGTTTCTTTCCCACGAATGCAGGGTTCGTATCCGGACACAATGACGCAGGGTGACTGGACTATTAACCGGCAGGTAGGGAGGGGCGCCCATATACACATTTCCACCGACGATTACCGCCGACGGCACCCTCGACGACACATTTCCTGGCACAGTCCCAATAAGAATGAAGTTGGTCCTGGAGGAGCTGTGGGTTGGCCTGTGTTTCCCCAGAGTCCCTCTGTTGAAATCCTACACCAGTCCCTGGTCTGTGACCTCACTGGATGATGGCGTCTTTACGGGAGACATACAGCTAAAATGCCATTCCTGGGGCGGACCTGATCCAGTATGACTGGTATCCTGATAAAATGGACAAGTTCGGAGGCAGGCAGGCAGGCAGACAGACAGACAGACAGACACACGCGCGCGCGCGCGCGCACACACACACACACACACACACACACACACAGAATGGCTATGGCCCTTAGTTGGGTATTGGGGTGACATGTCCACAGGTGAAGGGACACCACAGACTGCCAGCAAACCGCCCAGAGGCGTCTCCTCAGCCCTCAGGAGGCACCCATGACGCAAAGCCTTGACCTAGAACTTCTACCCTCCAAAACGGTGACACAGTAAATCTGTTGTTTAAAGCCACCCATTTGTGGCATCTCGTTATGGCGGCCCCAGGAAACGGAAACAGCGGGTCACCCTCGTTTCACTCGATTAAAATTCCTCCGGTGTTTCCTAGCATCGAAAAATACTCCGAACGCGCATTCGTTCATGATGATAAGTGATGTGATCTTTTTCGTATTTCACCTTTGAAAATGTCTTTCACAAAGATAGGTAACTGTCAAATACTGATATAAATCAATGAGCATATGATTCTAATTGCACTTACTCAAAGCTTGGGAGGCATTTCTTGAATTCTCCCAGAGTCTCCTATTGATATTTGCCTTGTAGCACGTCTTATGTTTCAGATTAATCGCGTCCAATTGCAGGCTGGGTGGACACCCTTCAATGAACCGTTGAATGTATTTTAAAATATGGAAATTTCCTTTGCGTTTGTATCGAGGTCTGAAAAAGCTGCTAGAACTACAGTTTGAGCTGAGAAATGATACCTTTTCCCACTTCTGACGGCAGGGCAAGTACAGAAAGCAGTTGGACATTACTGGTGATCCTAACATTAGTTTTAATCTAAATAAGCTTTGCATATCAGCACTTTTTTCTTGCCTTGTAATTTTAGGTTGAATTCATTTAAAGAACATTATCAAGTCTGCAGCAAAAGCTAATTTTCAAAGCCATTTAGTGTTCCATAATAGTGGGTGAGGGTAGTTCATGTTCATAAAAATTCAATTTGAGCCCTTAGCCCCAAAAGTGGCAATGAAACTTTATTACTTCTATACCCCTCTACTTAAGCGTCACCATGAACAACCCCTTGCCAACAACCAGCAAGAAAACGTGGTCCGTGGCTGTCCGGCCACAGGGGTCTAAGTTCTTCCCAAAGCCCGGCGGAGCGTGGAGGCAGACACCGTGCTCCACGGGAGGACGCCGCCCAGGGCGCACCTCCATGCCGCCCGGGAGGCCCCAGCAGAGGACCCGCCACGCCGGGCTCAGAATCCCGACCTGCGGGAGTTGTGAGATGGTCGGGGGGCGTTGTTTCGGCCCTTAAGAATGCGATGATTAGTTACGTGGCCTCAAAAACTAATGCATGCCCCTCCCTCAATAGGGTTTGTATCTCAGTGGCAACTACTTTCCATATGTTTCTGCTGATTCTTTTGGCATCTTTCTGTAGATAACTATAAATAACGTATGATTTAGACATTTTATGTGAGCTTCCCAAAGTATTCCCTACTCCAATACACCATCACATTACCTTACTTTTTAATTTATATTATCGTGTCCTTTACAGTAAGAAATAAGTCCTGTAGTCTAATGTTTTGAACAAATAAAACTTTGAAATATATGTTGACTATAGTCTGTAGGAAACCATTCAATAAATTATGTGCACTTTGTACTAACGGTCAATATTATTTGTCTTCTAACTTCTACAAAAGCCTGCGTCTGTAAATTATTTAAAATGACGAGACTGAACTCCCGCAATCTGACCTGTGCAGGAGTCAGTTCTGAGGTTGAACCGTTAAAGCCTTGACTGGCAAAGTCAGAGCCGCATGTTGCGTCAGTATTTCTCACGGTTCAGTCAAAGTGGCTTTGGTCAAAATGTGAGAGGCTTAAGGGCTTCCTTACGGAGGAAAGGCAGAAAGCACGTTCTAATCTCGAATTATATTTATCTCGGCCCATCATCAGGTCCTGGGCTTTATCTTCAGCGATTGTGCTGAAAATTATTATTGTCCTGCCAATGTGCGAGGGAGTCTTCTTAAAAGTCCTCCCAACAGTCCTCTGCTCTTCAGAGATTTTCTCGAGATTAGTTCTCTTCCCTGAACCTATCACTGTATTTCAAGGCTTCTACACCTTACAGTTCGTCCCCTGATTCAATGTCTATGAGTATTATTGGTTTCTCAGCGAGTAAGCGTCACGATCGCTCCCGGTCTGATGGGTGCTCTACCACCCGCACTGGCAGGATGGACCATCTTCTGGGTCATAAAGCACTTTAGCGTTAAAGTATTTAATGCATTCAAATATTTTAAGAGTAAGATTACACTAGAAATCAGTAAATAAAAGAAATCGGGAAAATGGAAAATACTTAGAAGTTAAACGATATGTTTCTAAAAAATATTTGGTAAGAAAGGAACTTATTTAAGAAGAAGAGCCGAGTTGAAAAATTCGCATTAACAGTTTTCAAAAAGTTACTGTAAAGGAAAGTAATTTGTGTTACATTAGCGAGCGGGCAGATGTGTCAGAGGATCACCACGGAGAGCTTGGAAAGGCCACATGAACGTCGTCAGTCACTTTTTGAAAAGGCACAATTCAACGGAGAAAGGATAAGAGTCTCCAAAATGGTACTAAATAATAACTAAATGAACAGAAACTTTCACCTGAAATTATGCCTTAAAAAATTACCCCCCAAAGGATCACAGACACAACTATAAAATGTAAAATTATAAAAATTCCAAAAAAATGCGAAAAAAATTTAGCGGTGTATGTTTGACGTAGTTATTCTAAGGAAAATACCACTATGAGTTAAGATTTAATAGGAACAAAATGGCATAATTAGCATCCCAAGGATTTCGATGTTAGAACTATCTGTACAAAATACTCTGTGTGAAAGGAACTAAAAGGGAGACTAACTATGATGTGATTCCTTTTAAAGTTGTATATATATGGGCAGAGCTAAATCTATGTCATGCGTCATCAAAGAGTGACAGCACCTCCAAAGAGACTAAATTAGTTCTTTGGGGTTAAAAAAAAAATCTTAGTCTTGTTTATTTATAATGCTCAGATATACAAAACAAATATTGAGTTTCACAGAGGGCAAAGGTAGACATAAAATATCTAAATGTATTTCTTCAAGGGAGGAGCGATTTTAAAAAGGGTTGAGAAACACTGATTTATAGTGTCACACGTTTTGAGTAGTTTAGGTTGCAATTAGATTAATCCAGTGATGGGATATTGGCATGCTGGAAATTAGAAGTAAATTGGGATATTAGGGTGGAAAATGACAACAACAAAGCAGTTAAGATAAATGAGAAGGAGCCCACTGTATTGTTGGGTAAACGGGACAAACGGAACGAGGCATTCATTATATGAGGAGTGTCCCGAAGTGATCAAGAGTATCCTAGTGAGTAATAGGAAGAAATAATTAGAAATCAAAGGATTAAGATATGTTTATTAGTAAATAAAAGACCGATTTAATTCATAGCATCAATTATTTTTATTCTTCAAACAAAGTGCCTGCGTTTGCCTTGGAACTCATTAGACGATAATATATCCAGTGAAATATAATTTAACCTTTAATTAAGAGATTGTTTACAGGATTTAGCATTTTAATCAGATAGCTAAAATGAATTAATCGCAAGCGAAAGAAATATCTATCCTTGAGTGTAAGGTATTATTAGATAAATTATATCAAATATTTCATATAAATTAAAATTATGTTATTTCAATTACTACCTGAAGTTATTATCTTAATATATGACATGATTATAATAAAAATTAAGTAGTTACTATATCTCTCTGAAGATTACTAACAGCGTATTAAAAATTTCAACCAATATCATTAGTGCTTTAAATACAATACTCAGAACGTAGTAAGGTATTAAAATAGAGCTCCTTTTAGAAGAATTAGTTAATATGGTTCTTAATAAGTCATTTTTAAATAACTTTCTTTTAAAATAAATTATATATGTGTTTTCATATGTGAGAATGGACCTCTATTCTTAGGGTAGCCCGATGTCACGCATTATGTAATTTCTTTAAAAATGCTTGGTGATAAGACACCACACTTTTTGGATGCGCCTGTATGCTAGCTTTAAAATTCAGTTTTATCAGATGACAGGGGTCCAAATATAACAAATAGTACATGATCCTTCCTTATCCCACGTCCATTAGCACACAGAAGAGGGTGAGGTCATTTACAAAAATAAATTAATATGGATTTCTTCTCAAATCAATATCACGACCCTATATTGTGTGACCTTTGGCAGTAAATCTCATTCCTGCAATATCATGGACAACACTTTGGGTGAAAATAATTATTTTGTGTCATCAAAGAGGTATGCTCAATGAAACTGTTAAACATAAAAAAAGTAGGTACTGGGATCAATTTTTCTCATGCATCTGGCACCTGGAATGTTCAATAAGTCATCAACGAGATTAGTGATTTCAATAAAAATATATAACTTTTGACCATATTCTGCTCATCTGATCAAATAACATTGCATTTTGTGATTTTATGTTTGTCTAGATAGGTGTCAATCTGTGGCTACGGTGTGCTGTGGCTGTGGGTGGCTGAGGCCTCCATTTCTTCTAGTAGCTTCTCCTCTGTAGTGTTTGCATTTACCTAGAAACTCTAAGCAGAGCCTGTCCCCGTGGCTCTTTCAGTGCTGTCCACTGTCATCATGCAGGAACTCTGCAGACGTGAGGACAAAGTACGCACATGGCACATTATAAGAGGGTAGATATGACGATTCATAAACAAACACATCCACACATGTTGGGGGTCCACGCCAACATGTTTTACTGATAGGAGTAAAAGATTAAAAGTATTCGAGCCTTATGCTCTAAAAATCAACAAAAATAAATAAGTGACCGGTGAAGAAGCTGATTTTCAAAGCCTCAAAGGAAAAAAGGAAAAGATAAGCACCTGAATTCTGGAGGCTTCTGAAGGGGTCATTCAGAGCTGGGGAAGCCGCTCCTTGCATAGAGCGAAGGAGGGCGGAGGTCCACCTCACCCCCGTGCCGTCAAATGAAAATATCCGAGAACTCGACTTACAGCTGCTGAGAAAGACAGAAGACCACTATATTCTTTTGAGCGAACGGAGGAGACTAAAACGAATTCACTTCCAAATGTGAATTTTGATTTGTGACATAATAAATAGCTTGATTTGCCTAACGGAAATTTTAATCAGTAAAGTTTAGTAAGTAGTTAGTAAAAAAGGCATAGAAAATTATTCTGGCCATATCAGAGAGATAACTGTTCAGAAGGAGTGTGTGTGTGTGTGTGTGTGTGCATGTGTGTGCGTGTGCGTGCGTGTTTTAATGTAGTTAATATCTTAAGTGAAAATTTCAGGTCCTATAAAGTGATTTCAAACTGAATTCGCAAAGGGTATTCCATGATAAATTAGGGCTTACCGATCACAAGATCGTACTATACATTTAGTTTCAGTACTGGGGTACTAAGGGTCCACATTCCTGCCTTGGGAATTATAGTATGTGAAAACCACAGGCGGCACAGGGGTGACCAACTATGCCAAGACAATCATAAAGTAAATATGAGAAAGTTATATTTGTATATATTTGTGCATAAACATTGTCTGGCTCCTCATGTAACCGATTCGATATGCTAATTTAGGAATATTATTTAAATAATAAAAATATTTTAATAGGACATGATCAGAAAAACCGATTTATTACGTAAGCATTACTCTTATCCTAATGTTTTATAAAACTGCAATTCATCAGTTGATGTCCCTAAAATTTTAGTAACCATCGTGCATGTTTTTCATGCCTGAAGGTTTCTGTCTTAGGGTGATGTAACGCTTGCACACACTCACACTGAAAGCCGGTTCAGCATTTACGTTTAGACATCTGTGTTGTGTGAGCAATTCTGGCCCAGTGAAGCATTTTATTGGCAGACACATACTGAGGATTTAGATGTTGTAATAACCTCTGGTTTTTGAAGAAATGCTTTAGTTTTAACATGATATGGGCTCATTTTATTCTATTTCTTAAATCTATCTGTGAGAAACTTTTTTGAATTTTGTTTTATATTAAGTGATTTTATCTCTTGCATAAATGTCTTTTAGTTTCACTTAAAAATGGCTATGTAGAAGTCAACTTCAAGAAGCAACCGATTTTGTCATAAATTTAACTCGAAATGTTTTCTATGAGATTTTCAAATACGGTTTAATTTTTGAAAATGTACCTTTAACTTATAGGTGGAAATATGTGTATATCAGTGTATATGTTGGTCAGTAAGTTTATTACAGGTAGGATATCGGTAAGATAGTTACAGAAATGAGGAAACTTAGTGGCCTTACATAAACATTAAGGAGATTGGCTTTGAGGGTCTTTATTCTTTCTTATTTTAATATGTATACCTGATGTTACATAAATAGTAATAACCTGCATTTTACTTATAGGTATTTGTAGGCGGAACCTGAAGAATACACAAAAGAGATATAAATCACATAGATTACTTAACATCTCTCTCTGAAGTGAATTTCTCTTGCTGTAAATCTTTTGTAATCGATTTAAAATGTATTTGACGGAAATATGAAGGTCTTTGAAACTTAAGTCTCACGGCTGAAACTGCTGGCTTCCCACAAGATATTCTGAACTAGAAATATTGAGAACGGGGTTTGTTTGGGGGCAAACAGATACCTTGTGATTAGTCTCATAGTGAGAATGAAATTCTTGAGGAAATAAATCAACTGTGCATCTGAAATGCCCAGGAAAACTTACTTCCCGAAACGCAGCAGTGTTCCGTTTGATGACGCAATGGCTGAGTGGGTACAAGATAACGCACGGGCATATACGAACGCAGCGTGGCATTTGTAAGTCCTGAGTTCTGAAACAGGTCAGTCTCCTCTGTGTTTACGTGGCTCGCCGTCCTGGCCCCGGGCGTTCCCACTGCTACGTCTGCCTCGCGCCCCCCGCGCACGTGCACAAGCTCATTGCCACGTGGGAGCCGCACCGGCCCTGTCATCTCTACCACGGCCATGGACCGTATCCTCAGACTGGCACGCTCTCTGCGAATGACGTGCCTGTTATTACACGGACTTCCGTGGATTTGGGAGAGAGCCTCAGCCCACACTATTCCACGAATCAGCTCGACAGCATTTATGACGCTCTGAACGGAGGGGCCTCCTCTGCCTCTTTAAATATATTGCCTGCCAAATGCCTTGTTCCGGGCTCATTCCTTCCAAAAGCCATTAGAACTACCTGAATTCACAACAAGGGACTACAGGCAAAAGGTCATTTATTGCTAAATTTCATCATTCCAAAGAGCAGTGTATTTTATTAAAGTAGTGTGAATATTAGTTCTCTAATTTTGAGCGGGGCTTTGAAGCATACTGTATTTCTTTTTAAACGATGGAAATATTCTTAAGCTATCCTTCTGATATTAAAGTAAAATATTCACTTAATAGAAATGTCAATTTAATGTACATGGTCATATTTCACTGTTTTTTAAACTTTCCTCTTTTTGATAGTTCGCTAATGTACGTGTCTACTACGAACTCTAAAAATGCTGACATGATCGCGTCCTCTGTTGGTGGCTTGGGGACCGCTGTTACTCAGCGCCCGGTCACGGATCCTGCAGAGGGACGAGCACTCTGCAGGTGTTGGCCAAGATGCAGGGCTGAGTGACCTGCCGGAGGACCCAGGCGGCCGCATCCGCAATGGACGCGAGAGGCAGAGGAGGAGCCTGCCACGCCAGCGACGAGACACAGCTGGGCTGGCAACGCATACTGTACGCTAATGATCGAAAATGGCTTACTCTTTAACAAGAAGCGTTTTTCTTACCTATTATCTCATCAACGATTTGATTACCTGGTAGCGACTTTCGACATTTCAGCTTTTAAGATAACACTAACATACTGAATCACTGGAAGCATTTCCTCACAATTATTAATGCGTTTTCTGATCATTAACAATACGATGGGTGGTTAGGAGTCCTTTTCCTATTTTGTCGCTGATAGAAACCGACGTTTGATATAGAAAAGCTTTTATAAAAAAAAACTTGAGCTGAGAAAATTGACAGTGTACCATAGACAAATGCACATTTGCGCCAAGGAGCTCTGTCCTATGAAGGTTACGAAATTTAGATAGTAAATTTAATTCAAATAATAGAATTTCTATGTAAATTCGAATGACAGAATTTCCGTAGAAAATAGGAAAATAAAACCAAAATAAAAAAAATTGCTTGATAATATTTTATCTACCTAAGATAATATTTATCTCTAAGATTAAACAAGCAATTTATTACAACAGTGAGCAAATCACTGGAATATAATAAACACGTCCAATGAAAACAATCTATTAGGGTGATCCATCTTCAAAATTTTTATTTAAAAAGGCAATAGATGGCTAAAATACATAAACAAATTGTAAAAATGTATTTTGCATGAAAAAAAGTAGGTTCGGAGATATAGGCACTATCATTATTAAGAAATAATGGACTATACTGAAAAGAACGTAAGGGGCATATGGACACAGTAGAAAAGTATAAAAATCGAACAGTTTGGAATTACATGGGAGAAAACTACAAGTTCTGTCCTTCCAACATCCACGCTGCCTACCCAAAACCTGGGAGGCATTTATTCTTCTCAAAATAAATGTTAATACAGCCCTAGGGACAGAGGAAGGAAGACGCGTAGATGTAACTCTGCCATATCTGCTGACACTTACTGTGGAGTATTTGCTCACACACGGGATATAAATTCTACGCTCGTCAAGCAAGGACCACAGGCCATCGTCACGACAAAGCTGTAGTAAAACCTTATGTAAACCTAACTAAGTATACGCACGCAGAATATTCTTAATGTATAGGTTGTTTGAAAGTTGTAAAACGTGAGATATGTAAGATTTTACGCTCTTTCCACTAAATTCATAAGACTAAGATATTTACTGTAAACATTTAGATAGTTTTACCGATGTCCACTCAATTAAAGAGAAAAGATTTGCAAGAATCGGCGACTCATGACGTTGACTTTCATTAAAAATGCTAAGACTTAAATTTTAAATTCATTTTAGCACTCAGCGGCTGACACACACAGGGCCAGGCCTCGGCGCTGTGCTACGAAATGGTGAATTCGCTGAGGGGTATTAGAGAGAACACGGTGAAACAAATGAGAGGAATCTGCATTTGAAAGCTGACCGCGCCACGCGCCTGAGGGAGAGAATGAGCACATCATCTGTTCATACACATTGTTCGTGTTTTTAATAAATGTTTCGGTATGTGAAGAATTCTTTTCATGTTTACTTTAATTTGCCAAATTGAGGTGGGTATGGGGTTATAGGAATTATTCGTTTAATACTCTATTAAATAAATTATATATTAAAATGTTTTGTGGCAGAGATTAGATATCAAATAGGTTGAAAGTATGAAAAGCAAATGTGCTCTTACGTTTCATGTGTAACAATTCTTTTGGTTTTGAAAATCTTTTTCTCTAATTAGGAAGATCTTGCAAAGCTGAAAGATAACGAAAGCACAGATCACCTGGATGTTTGTCAAAATAGCACAAATATTTCTCCACGTAGTTATCTCTGTCTATGCATCTCATTTCTTATTGCTACAGGAAAGATTTGTTATTTATATGAATCTCATTGACTTGCTGTGCTATAATCACCACTTACTTATGTAGCCCTCAAAGAAGCTATTCCATTAACATCACAGAATTTAAAGCATACAGAAAACGTATTAGTTAAATCATCTATTATTTCTAGGAAAAGAGGAGAGAGGGAAGTTACTCTGTGTTTCTAAGGTTAGATAGCAACGTTCTAACAATCGAGAAGAGAGTGTGAGTCGCTTCCGGGCCTGGTGATGTCTTCCGGGAACCACACACACTCCTGTGTCACGCTGTCGTTCTGTATACCTATCCGACATCTTACTGAATGTGTTTAGCACTTTAATTTTTTAAATCAATAATGGTATAACAATTCCGTTAATGTTTCTATATAGTAGATACCCACTAAACGGCTGAGACAGTATGTGTTAAAAATTTGTGGTAAGTACTCAGAGAATACCTAATACCTACAAATAGACCCACCAAGGATATTCTTTGCTATTTTGCCTCCAGACGTATTTCCTTTTCTGTGTTCTCTATTTTCTTCTTTCTCCCTGTATCAGAGATTTGTTCCCGGTCCCATCTGAGTTGTCAGAAAAAGGTCAGTAAGCCCTTGAATTTAGTAGTTCCTTAATTTTCCTAGCACCCAGTTCTTCGCAGAAGCCCCTCTGCGTAGTGCCTGGGCTTAGTAACCCATCGTGTTTTTATCTGTTCACCACAGAATAAGGGACGGCTTTGAGAAAAAGAAGTCATTTATTTCAGACAAGGTCAAATTCCCTATAAATAAAGTCTAGCTGCCATGATGAATCGACCATATAGACAGGACCTGGGATCCCTAACTTTATGTCAGAGTAAGTTCAATGCTAAACTTCTTGGACCATTAAATAGTGTGAACGATATTGATCGATGTAATGATTAAGTGAAAGAACTGCGATATTTATCATGGAAATAAGGACGATTTTGATGAAAAAGGCACAGGTTTATGTCATCTAAGCAAGAGCATTACGTTTTGAGATGACTGTTTTAAACGCGTGAGTTACGGAAGGCTCTGGTATAGAGGATATTTTCGTTTCTAAAATGGCAATATAGGAATGGAAAAAAACTAAAACTTTTATTATATGTGAGGAAACTTGTTTCTCTCACATAACACGGCATTTTCATTGTTACCATTTCTGCAGATCTTGTCCTTTAAAAAAAGCCAAGTCACTCACTAGCGGAATTTAAATGAAATCAACTAAAGCACGTAGTTGTACCATACAAACATTTCCGAAGAGAAGACGGTAGCTTCCAATCTGTGCGCCAAATGATAAACACACCGAGAATCCCTACGCTGAGCCAGCCACTGGGCTGTCTGCACAATAACCCCCACCAACCCCCACACCTGGGTCCCTGTGCGGCCTGTCCTATCAAGAGCAGGAATCCATCCCTTTCCATTGAATCAGAGCTAGTCTAGAGACCTCTTACGACCAAGAGAACATGTGACAAGGAAGACGCACGACCTCACAGTGTAGGTATCAAGACACCTCGGGGCTTCTCGTCCCCTTTAGAAGTCAGCAGTGATGTAATGGATTCGGATTCCCTACTGAACTACAGGATGGAAGACGACTTAGGTGAAGGGAGAGGCGCAGACCCCCAGGTCCCCAGCAGCCCAGCTAAGGTGCCACACATGGTGAAGCCACATCCTGCTGCACCACCCCTGCCCGCATCACATCACAGGGAGCACAGACAATGCATTCCCGACAAGCCCCACCCAAAGCAGGGTCACGAAGCAACGCGTCGTCGCTGTTCTGAACCAGCGAGTTTGGGGCTCTTTTTATGCATCGTTATTAGATACTTTAAATAATGAACCGCATGACTTTTATGTTCAAAAGTTGCAAACAGAGCTGAAGACATTGAGCTACACGGTACGAAGCAACGGCCAACACAGCAGAGTCCTGTAGCGTGGTCATTAACGGAAGCGCATGTGGCCGGTGGAGGACGTGCAGGAAGTGACACCGGAAGGCCGGCCCTCAGAATCACAGAACACCAGGCTTGCTCGGTGACTACCTGCCTTTACGTCAAGTCCTCGAATTTAAGAGTTACGGATGGCGCGAGACATAGCTTAGGCTAAAGAATTGATTTTAGAGAATACCAAGATCCCGGAACTAGGCTTTAGCTCTACCTGAGTTTTAAATCTTGTCCTAGTTCCTAATCCCGCATCGCCTGCCACCTGCTGGCCTCACTCACTCATCAAGCCCCGGGATCTTGGCATCAGCGGCAACAGCTCATTTTTCCTGTTTTTCTTTTTTCTTTTTTTTTTCCTTATCCCCTTTATTCTTTCCCAGGAGACTTTTAATTCATTTACACGGAGCAGTTATATTAATTGAAATAAAATTATTAAAATCATGCTCAAATTTCAAGTTAGCATAAAAGATTTTAAATGGTTATCTTAAAGTTAGTTGAGTTTCCTATTTTTCCAACCGATTTAAAAATCCAAAATATATAAATCATTTTATGAATGAAACTATTTACCTTTCAATAACTGTCATTTTTTTCAAATTTATACTCTTTGAGCGTTTTAATAAATACGACTAGGAGTAGTTAGACTGAAACACAGGCTCGTGCTTTCAAAAGAGGGTAAATAACATTGTATAACATGATATCCATTTTAGGGAGATTTTTCTACCTTACAGAGAAATTGAAGTGCAGGCATTATAAATGTCAGGAAGCCTACTGGAAGCCTGAAAGAAAAACAGCTACTCGCTCAAACAAATGAAACATAAAAAAGGAAAAAGATTCTTGTCTGGACTGACAAGAATCTCTTTTATGGGTCACAGTAGCTGAAAGTTTCTCATGTTTTTCCCTCAGGAAATCCCCTTGGCATTTTGAATATTTGTGGTGGGATTTTTTGTTTTGTTAAGAACTTTTATAAGACTATGTCCACAAGCATTTGGCTTTTCTACTAACTTTTCTGAAAATTAAGCAGAAAAGAGTCTGCCCCGACTTAATTCCACGTTATTTTTTAAATGCAGGGATTTAATTTTAAAATGCGTACACTAGATTGACATGATGCCAAGATGTTCTCATACTTTATTTAAGCACTGGGAAACACACGACTTCTCCCATGTAGTGAGCGATGTTTTATGCTAGGAGCTAGATTCTGCACTTTGTTTGGTAAAGCCATGTAAGACGCCAACGAAACACATTCGTCACCCCACTTAGAAAGCTGGCGGGCAAGCTCTCACGGTGAAGTACACGCCCAGGGTCATGCGGCCCTCAGTGTGGAAGCCAGAGCTGGGCAGCGGGAAAACACCTGGCTTGGTCTTTCCCGCCTCACCTGTGAGTTTCTGACGCCTTGGACACTGTCACGATCATGCCAGGGCAGGCCCTGGGGGTCATAGGATTTTAGATGTGACTCTGAAACCGATGCCGGATGGATGGTCCGAAGAATCACCGGAAACATTTTTAAGCACTAAAAATTTCTCTTAAGCTGATCATCTGAAAATATAACCAATATGTGCTGGATGATCATTTAGATCAGGGGTCCCCAACCCCCGGGCCACGGACAGGTTCTGGTCCCATTAGGAACCAGGCTGCACAGCAGGAGGTGAGCGGCGGGTGAGCAGTGAGCGAAGCTTCATCTGTGTGTCTGTAGCCGCAACCCAGCGCCAGCATCATCGCCTCAGCTCTGCCTCAGATCATGAGGCGTTAGATTCTCATAGGAGCACAGGCCCCTGGTGCCAAAAAGGTTGGGGGGCCGCTGCTTTAGAACGCATCCTTCTCTGCTTGTTTTCTGTAGCTTCTATGTCTCAAAGTGGCTTCTTCAAATATCAGTTGATGTTTCACTGTTCATTCCAGTTTAAGACTTGAAGGCTTGAAGTTGCTGTATGGCAGGTGTGTGTGTTCTGCATACACCTGTGTGTGATCACTGATTTGCAGCATTCACGTTACCAGAAATGAATTCTAAGCCTTCCGGCTTCCGACCTCCATCTCTTGATCATCTCATCATTCTCTTCATCTGTCTCCCTTTGTCTGCTTCCGACATGGGCAGATGCTAGGAGTCCGAAGATTCTAATTTGTGAAACTGGTGTAAACATGATACTTATTCATTCTACTCGCAGAGACTGGTGAGAGCAAAATCAGGGTTGGAAGAATCAGGAAAGGAACATTAAACCTAACATTTTTAACCCTGAACTGCACTGGCTTGAGCGGATGAACATTAGAAAATAAGGCATCGAAGAAATGGCGTATATGTACCATTTCACAAGATTCCAATAACCGTATTACAGAATATAATCGCTGCTCCAAAAGTGATTTTTTAAAATTGAAAATTACTTAATTAAACAGCAATGTATATGACTCTACAAATTGTTATATATCTTTTAGTATCCACCACTATATACAGTATCATTAACATTATACTGTTGTAGTCAACACATTAAATCTATTTAAGCAGCTATTCATGACAAGTTCATATTTACAACTGTGAGAAACCATGACAACAGCAAACTACTGTCTCTGCTGGCCTTCTCAGAACGTCAATGACTGTATCATGGGCTTTGTCCCCTGCATTAAGTACCGGAAAAGATAACGTATCTGATGTTTTGTGTATGGCACGTTGTATTGCTTTATTAAAGAGCAGCTGAAAATCCTTAGCAAATTATTTATCATCTCTGAAAGTTTACCTGTAAAATGAAGATAATATGTACAGGGTTCTTTTGAGAATTAACTGAAATCATGTAGTATAATATGTCTTGCACTTTGCCTGGTACACATGCATGAAAAAGGCTTACAAAATGTTAGCTATAATTGTTATTATTACTGTCTAAGATTTATATTGATGTCTCAATAATATTAGGACCCGTAAGAACTGTGCTCTCATGTCTGTGTATTTCTATTTTATTATAAATCACATTTCCCCTCTTATATTGCTAATATCTATTATTACGTTATCGCTATTTTATATGGTGATTTTTTTACTATTTCAACAAAATCAGATGCTTTGTGTAATTAGGTGAAGATCAATAAACTTTGGATTTCTCATATTTTCAGCTATATGAGGTTATATATTCAGATTTGTAAACATAAAACTTTGCTAAAATAAACATTTTCGATAAGACCAAGAATACACTGTATTGTTTAACATTCATTTGTTTTGCTAACTTTACGTACATTAGTACATGATTTTATCTTGATAATTAACTTTATTTTGTCAAGCAATAAATGGAAAAACAGGATTTTTAATTATAAAATTTCAATTTAATGTGAGTTTGGCAAAGTTTTCATATAAGAGAAAATACAATATTAGTTTTCCATCTTATTTCAGACATAATTTGTAAACATAGATATATTTTAGAATGTTCAACAGTAATGTATTGGATGTAAATTGAAGATTAATTTATATTTTGTTATGTTGAGTTGGAAATTTTCAACTCTATGATGCAATGAGAACTAAAATGCATTACTGATAACATTAAAATGTGTATTAAATATTTTAATTAACATCTAAAATATATTTGAAAAATGTTTCTCTATAAGCCAATACATTGTGTTAGTAGAATATTATATTTTTGATTTTTAGTGTCGATTTTTTTTTGACAGGCACCAGCTAAGTATCATAATTAATCTTGTATAACTTTCAATTCTTATCATGTACTTATCGCAATAATAGTTGATTTGGGGAAGATGGGAGTAAAAAAAGGCAAAGTTTACAGCCATGGGGCCTTTATAATCTACTTGTGTTCGAACGCTCATATCTGAGAACGGAAGGCACTATAGAATGAAAACATTAGAATGAAAACACTATAGAATGAAAACATTAGAAATGTAAAAAAGGAAAAAACAGCAGTGGAGTATACGGATTTGGTCGTTTCTCTAAAAATCGATAACAGTTTTAAAAAACGAATTTTATATTAAGTCCTGGATATAAGCATGTTATTCAACCTGTGGTTATAGTTAGCGTGGTAATATTAGATTATTCTTATTCCAATTTTAAGGTTGAATGAGCAGTTTAACAGCAGTTGCAAAAACACAAGAGATATAGAACAGCTGCATTCTAAATTCAGATCTCATATGTTGAACATTACACTATTCTATACAAATAAAAGTTAAGACTAAAAAGCAACAACTCTGTTCTCATCATAATTGTTCATTATAATTCTGAAAAAGTTTCAAGAACTGGCTTATTATTTTCTCTATTGCTGTGACTCTTATTTTCCTAGAAAATTAAATAAAAATTACTCCAGGTACGAATGATTCTGTGCTCTATTTTAATTTTATATGTCATAATAAAAATAACATGGAATATAATCAAAAGCATATTTAATATATAAATTAAGTCCAAAATATTTTCTATTTTAATCCAAGGAAACCACGTCTTTAACGAACTACAGCGACACCTGGTGGCCCCAAGTGCTCTATTTTTCTCCGTCAACCACCCGTGTTTTTGCTTCTCTTTAGCGGCAGGTCTCAAAGCAGCGGTCTCTTATTAGCATAAACTCTGGACGATCACTGAACATTGCAGAAACAAAACACTGGGTAGGAGAAAAGGAAAATTTGACAGCAAACATGTCCTAGACTATTGCTGACCTAACTGCTTGCAGAAAGGTTGTATTATTTGAAGTATATTTTATTTGTAAATATTAAAAGGATGTATGGAAAAGGTGATGCAATTCATCCCAATTTTGAAAGGAGTCTCAATAATTGTGCTAAATCCTGTGTAATTAAAATGGAAACCGGTAATTAATAAATTTTATTTTTTAAAATGTCATCCCAATATCTGTATTTTCTTAAAATCTTTGTTTTTTTCTTGTATGATGTATACATTTTTGCAATTTAGAAACTTAAGTTTGTTGCTTTGGGTACATACTAATAAGCATAATGAAGTTATAATTTCCCTAAGCCTCTCTTTTCTGCAGTTACTTCGATATTTGCCAGATTGCTTTGATTATTTCAAGCTCCCCAGGGTTCCATGTGGAATGCACTGAATCATGTCTTCAGATTTTTACCAGGAAGCTCAGAAAGCTCTTACTGAGCATCTGGAAATAGAATTTTGAACTGAACATATATGTTAAACTGGATACATAGAGGCTTGCAGTTTCTAAAGTGAATTTGTTAAGAAATAAAATAATGGTGATATATTTATAGTACAAAATATTCACATTTAAATTAACATTCAGCTAATTTTAGAATATTACACATGATTTAATCATGTATCTAGAACTATTTCTGCTCTGTAATCATTTAAGTTTTTGAAAAGCATCGGTTCATTATAAGTGTGATTAAGTCAGTCCCCACAGCATTAGCCATATACCCTGACATCTATAATTCTGTTATTGTTTTTTAGTTCTGGATTTTGTTCTACAAACTCCAAAGTGAGTGTATCTGCTTTAATAATGAGCTTTTGTTTGATAGAAACGACCGGTTATACATTTACCGATTCTCGCCGAAAAGAAAAACACGGCGATGCCAAGAGCTTCGTTTCGGTGTCTTGCAGATCAAGGGCTGCTCGAGCGCCGTGACTTCTGGGTTGGTTACAGCTAGTTTTGGTGCCTCTTCTGCTAACTGAGAGAATGTTTTCACTTGGGGATTTTCTAGATAGTTTATAAGAATTAATAAAAAAGACCGCTCTTACTCTATGGGATATCATAAACGTTAACCTAAACCCAGAGTAAATTATGAATATCAAGCAGATATAATATTCTGCTTATATCTACTCAATTCTCTTTAGAATACTGGTGAACTGTGCGCGCTGCTGGCTGAGGGCAGAGGGATGACTCTCAGACAAGAACCTAGCTGCCCTTTCTTTGTGTCACTGAGAAATGTTTACCTAAGGTTTCTGCTTTTTCTAAATGTATTCCACAAATCAGAGGTTGTTCTTTACATGATTTCTAAAAATGTCTGCAACTCATGACTTTTAGAATAATTATTGCCACGTGCTTGAAGATTCATTTTAAACAAATTTTATCAATCCCTTCTGATGATATGGAGAGAAATTGGAAGGTCAAAGGTCTGTACTGATTTCGTAAAATCGATTTTGATTTTGAGGACTATTTCCTTTTCATACAGCTGATGCCATTCTGAGAGAAAAATTACTAATAACCTTTTATGGTGCCAACGTTTAGAAATACCGTACTTAATCTCAAGCGCCATCTACACGTACCATTAAGAGCCTAGTTAGATGGGTGGCGAAGTTGAAGGAAAGGGCTGCCCTCTTGCTCAAGGTCACAGAGCTGTGTCTTAAAGGCAGTTCTCCCACCATAAGGCTTGAGCCCAGACGTTATGTCCATCTCACCTCTCACTCGTTGCAAAGTCTCCTGAATATATGTAAATTTATGAAGTCAATTAAGGAAATTCGGGTCAGTATGCCAATTATAATACAAGTGATTCTAATAATAATGAGTCACTCGCTTATAATGATATACTTGCTTATATAGGCCTTTTTGCAAACTCTTAAATATTTAGCCCTTTAAAATCTCCCTTACAATTTCTCAAATGTGTCTGGACACTGAATGATATTACTTATAGATCCCATAATGGACCTAAAGGTGGGTGTTTATCGAAAGCCTTCAAGGATATCTTAATTTGATAATCTCCAATAATATCAATGCCATATCAATCATTATCTTATTCATTTGCAAGCATTCTACATATATATATATATTTTTTTCATGTATTTTATTAGGAAGTTTTCTAATTTTTTCTATGTTATAGTAGCTTATATTTAAATCTGCTCATGATATACACTCAATTAATATGGTGCGCATATTAAAATTATAACTTGAAATTTAGATTGATTTTCCATACTCCTTAAACTATGCCTCGAGGAGCACCTCCTTGTTAGGGAATATACACAAACACAACTCTATGTGTGTGTGTGTGTGTGTGTGTGTATGTGAAAAAGAGAGAAAGGGAGAATTTTAAAACATGAGAAATGATCAAAACAAATGTAAAAATATATTAAAAATTAATGAGCCTGGGAAAATTTGAGCTATATTCATGATATTTAAAATATTTCAAAATATTTATTCAAAATATTCAAAATATATTCAAAATATTCAAAACTATATTCAAAATATTTATTAATAAAATATATTTCTTTTAAGCTTTAGAAAATTATATTTTCTAAGATATAGCTGAAACTTTAAGATAGCATACTTAAATATCAACATTTAATTTATATTCTTATGTTAATGCTCACGATCATAAAAGTGAGAAGTATATATTTTAATGGAAAAAGAAATTTTTTATGGTAAAAGAAAGAAAGGCTTAACGCTGATATATTTTTTACATATACATTTCCTCTTGTAACCAAAAAAGACTCATCGATATAACAGGATGTGTAATACTTTATATGCAAATAAGAACTATTGAGCTGAGGAAAAACATCTGTTAATTGATTTTATGGTCCAGTACACTCAGCTCTAAGTAACTTGATAATTCAGGGCAAAGACTTGTTTTTTCTGGTAGCATCTGGGTATTTCAGGCAAAAGCCATAAGTAGTGTTCTGTCTGAATAACTTAGGAATTGGCATCAGTATAAACACTGCTAATACTGAAAATTAGAGATTCAGAAATTAAACTATCATGTTAAAGTTTATGAATTCAAATGCATGAATGTGAACCTATATATTTGAAAAGATGTATTTACACCTGTTTAGACTCTCATGGGTATTAGGCACTATTAATCACATTTCTTTCTGTATTGTGTGCTATAATTTATTGGAGCGGTCCCCAAGCCTTCAGGAACCAGGGACCGGTGCTCCTACGAGAATGTGATACCTGATGAGCTGAGGCGGAGCTGAGGCGGTGATGTCAGCGCTGGGGAGCGGCTGCAGACACAGACGGAGCTTCGCTTGCTCCCCCGCCGCCACTCAACTCTTGCTGTGCCGCCTAGTTCCTAACAGGCCAGGGACCAGTACTGGCCCACCATCCGGGGGTTGGGGACCCCTGATTTATTGGAAAGACACTGCATTAGCCTCAGAGGACCTCGATTTATTCCTTATCTTTACAGCCTCCAGTGTTAGTTACATGGAAGTTTAAGTCCTTCTATATATGATCGAGGTGATGTGAGTGAAATAGTTAAAAAGAAAAGTGTTTAATTTATATAAGTTAAGCTGAAAAAAGTATAAGAAGAAAAAATAAATACTGTAACTTGACTTAGATCCAAAACTAGCAAGAATCCAAACACCAAATGTGGATATATGTTGTTAGGACATTGTGGGTGTTAGGCAGAGGAGGATGTAGAAATAAACTGCTATTTTTTTATTACGGAAATTTTCAAGGTCAAAAGAATATATGAGAATATCAGAAATAAATGAGAGGCACTGATATATATAGAAATTTTAAAAAGAAAGTAACATCATGTTCTAAATTTGAAAATCTTGATAAATGGATAGATTTCTAGAGAAAAATATATTTACAAAATTTTATGACTAAAATAAAAGCCTAATTATGAAAAAAATGAAATAAGATATAAAAAGATTATCTTAATAGTTTTCCACTCAGATTATTTTTAGTGTGAATGATTTCGAAAGTCATAAACACATTATCATCATGCCTTCTTTATGAAAAAAAAACCTCATAATGTATCGATAAAACTACCAAAATTTTTATTACAAACTTGATTTGTCACTTTTTAAAAATTAAAAAACTTTTCTGTAAACCACTTATGAATGGCTGATATAATATTGACTATTATATTAAAATACTAGCCATTTTAATAGACTTTTATATGATGTGGCTAATCCACCAATGCAAAGTAAAAGTTATCTAAAGAATGCAAGAATTATTTAGTAATAAAAGACAATGAAAAATTTAAAGTAAGAAGTCCAGAAAGGTGTTTATTAATATTTACTATCTACTTCATATTGGAGTGCATCATGGGACATAATATATAAATTTTAAGAACAGAGGAACCCAAGTAAGGAATTTAAGAATGTTTTACTTAATAAGATAAGGAATAAAACCAACTCACAGCTCAGTTTATGTTTTATAACACATACTTCCATTAAAAATATTAAGAAAAAGTTGCTTATCTTACTATAATCATTTAATAATTCCTATAAAAAGTCTTTAATTTTTAAAAATTAAAAAGGAAAAGTAAATATCAACATATAAAATTTCGTAGAAAGCCCAAAAATCATAGATAACCACAGGAAGAAAATACAACAAAAACATTAGTAATATAAATGATTATAAAATAAGTCTAAAATATCATAATCATTTAAGCGATAGCTTATTTTTAAAATGTAATCTTAAATAATTTCATTAAAATGATGCAGAAAATAATTTTAACGTGTCAGCTATATAAAGAAACAAAAACAATTTACTAAAATATTCGAACAAAGATTTGATAGGAGAAATGGGCCATGTTCCTATCTAAGACAACTGACACTTTTAAAGAATTACCCAAGATTAATGTATGTATAGAAAACTTTTTCAGAAAACATACCGATATTTTTAAAAAACATATCGACATTTGAAAAATTATTTTACAACTATTGTGTCTTTAATGTGTGAGAAGACTAAAATTGTCAGTGGTCCCAAATCAAAATAAGAGCATTTTTGAGAAAAATGGCAACCCTGCAATGATTAATTATTTTTAACACTTTTACATATTGGTAATGCATCACGGGATCTAAAGTTAAAACTTCGAATTTGTTGAAGAAAAAGGTATATTACCACAGTTAAAGCAGAGAAATATATAATGAGTCAATACATCAAGAAAAGATAAAACTCCTAAGTGTGAATGCACCTACAGCACAGAATTACAAAACGCAAGAAGCAAAAAGTATTAGACCTAAAAAGCGAGGTAAAAGGAACTCTCATACACTGCTGGTGGGAATGCAAATTGGTACAATCACTATGGAAAACAGCATGGAGGTTCCTCAAAAATTAAGAACAGATCTACCATATGACCGAGCCATCTCTCTTCTGGGTGTCTACCAGAAAAAGATGAGAACACTTATCCGTAAAGATACAAGCACCGCGATGTTCACTACAGCACTACTCACGGTGGCCAAGACATGGGAACAACCGCAGTGCCCTTGGACAGATGGCTGGACAAAGAAGTGGTACATACGTACGATGGAATATCACTCGTCCATAAGAAAAGACACAATACTTCCATTTGCGACACACTTCCAAGGTCAGCTGATAGAGGAAAAGACCATTCACTTCTTGTAGAAAAATATTAGGAGGGAACAGCTCAACCAGGTATGGACAGACTACATATGTTTTCCCAAACTCAGATATCGGTTGGCCACAGTGGTCATGGCTCCACCTTTGGCAAAGAAATGGACACCAAAACAACAAGAAATCAGTGACGATGGGTTCACTGGCCCACAGGAGGATGAGTAATCTCAAGAGAGATGCTCAGACCTGCTTACCGCGAAGGCAAGCAGATCCTGCCTTCTCCACCACACAGTGCGCAGGCCACGCCCCACGCCCCACTGCTTTATGCCCTAGGATCTGTGAACTTCAAAAAATTCTAGAGCATTTTTAAAAGGTGGTCAACTAATTAAAAGAAAAGCTTTTCTTAATACACTCTTCTGGAGGTCCAAATACGTATCATGCAGACAACTGAGAGACATTACAATTAAAGTTCCATACGACTGACATAACTGTAAGTCTGTCTATTCTGTAATAACACCTCGACTTCGACGATGTCTTCCTCAGTTTTATCTGAAAGGTGAAAATGGAGCCTTCTACAAGCCCAAGATTAAGCTAATCACATCTGTCCCTTCTTCTTCACTGTGGCTTTTAAGGACGCATGCCACTCTGCCACTCATATGGCACAATCTGAGGACGCTGCTTCCCGGTTTTCTTACAGGTGCTGTGGGCTGTGCCGTGGCTCTGCCGACGTTGCCCCCTCCCAGTAGACGCCGAAGCCAGGGGGGAGGACCCCACCTACACTGGTCACCTGCATACAAAGCCTTGAGGTGACACTGCTCTCAGCACACTGATGCCTACTTCATTTTTTTTTCATTTAAATCTCTTCTTTAGCTTCTACCATAAACCCATCTCCTGCAGTCTGCTGCAGAGGAAGGCTGGGAGAGGCGTGAAGCAGTCATGGGGAGAGATGGCCTTCTCATAAATAGCGATGAATTAATGTTCACATAAAAACACGCAATTGACCCGTGACTCACACCACTCAAAAATATCAATTCTGAACTAAATTACTGGCAATAATACCATGTAAGAACATAAGAAGTTATCAAATTTTAAATATTCTTAAGTACTAGAAAGGCATGTGAGTGAAATATTGCTAAATTTGAGACATAAATTTATATAGGAGTGTTAAAAAGTTTCAAGATTAATTATATAAATTTTACCCTTGGGGGGAGATGAATAACAAAAAAGAAAAAAAAAAGAAAAAAAAAGGCTCTTATTTAATTCCCAAATAGCAAGGATAAGATAAAAAAGAAATTAAATAAACACATATGATACAGAATCCATATATAGCAAATAATCACAATATCATAAATGGAATGAATTCTAAACTTAAAAGATAGGGTAAAATTATTCAAAATACAGATGGAATAGTTATATAATATTAAAAGAAAAAACATCAAATACTTTGAAGTAAGAGGGATAACACCCAACAAGAAGTCAAGATGCCTACGGAGGACTTTAAGAAAAAAAAAAAATTGAGGATAAGAACAGTCAAAGGATCACTTCACAAAGAAGATAAGTATGTAATAAATATGACTTACACGGTCAATTAAATTCAAACAACGACCTGAAGAAGCACTCAGGTAAGTTCACATAAGTGATCCAATTCACGCACCAGCCTAACGAAGGAATGGCCAAGGCCGCTCCTGACACGCCGGGTGACTTCCAGGGCACCTCTGCGGGGAGTCAGTGTGGCCTCCATGCCCGACGCAGCCCGGGCACAGGCCGAATGGCACGTGGGAAACAGACCCTTGAGCTCCACTAGGCGATCTGATAAATGGGGCAGGAACAGGAAATTAAACGTGCAGGAAAGAGTTTAAAATGTTTAGAAACAAAACAGAAGGTGTAGATTCGGGAAAGATAAAGTGCAAACAGCGGTGGCCGTGCAGAGGGCAGGGATGCTGATGTCAGCCCACCGCGCGGTTAGAAACTGCCAAAGACAAGACCGGAGAGAACAGATTGGATGTTTGCGACATATGAATACGAGTTATTAACGCATGTGCACGTGTATAAGCATATACAGGGACACATACAAATAACGCACAGATACATGCAAATAATTCCAATATTCGAAAAGAAAAACAAAGACAATATGGGCGAAAGTTATGAATAAACAAGCAAGAAAATGAGAAATTTAGGCGGATAATAACTTTGAATGTGTGAAGCCTCACTAGTAAGCAACTGAAAATTAAACCTAAAGTGAGACTATCTAGACTTTACATTAAAAAAACTGGCAAAACTTAGTGTCTTTAAACATTAAGGCACAATTTAACAAAACGTGGTGAAATTTAACATATGCATGAATATTCATACATTAAATCAAAAATCATTCTTCGATTTACATACCGCATCATAAGTCTCAAACATGTGCAACGTCAGTGAAGCTAGACTAGGAGATTTGATAAATGGGGAAAATATAAAATCATAATAAAAATGGCATTGTTTTAAATGAAAGAAAAATGAGGTAAATTTTGGGGGAAAAAACCCAGTATATCACAAATATTCATTAAAAATTGGCCTAAATATCTAACTTTGGTGCTCACAAATGACAGTGCAAATTACCACAGACCAGGGAAGCAGAAACACTGCCCACGCCTTTCACAGCGCACGGATCGAAATGACTTCCGCCGGACACGAGGCTCAGCACAGGACCCCCCTCCATCAAACCGAGACTGCATCACGCGGGGAACAGTAATCCGGACAAAGCCGAATGCTGATGAGAAAGTTGGAGATGCTCAGGGTCCAACGTGAAAAGCAGACGTCACTGTACTTGACATCTGGACGCTGTCCCTTCGCTGCAGCCGACCTCTGGGCCAGCCGCCCCACGCTGGTCCTGGCACACAGAGGGACATCAGCAGAGGCCACGTCCACCTGGCGGAACGCACCCCGCTCCACGTGGCTGGCTCTGCCACGGAGGCCGGGCGCACCCAGTGCCCCCCCTTATCCGCGGGGACATGGCCCGAGACCGCGTGGATGCCCGGAAGCCCGGCCAGGCCCAGACCCTGTTTATACTGTTTCCCCCACACACACTCTGGACAGAGCGTCAGTGGGCCCTCAGGGACAGCGACCACAACAGTAATAAATGCGACACGTATGACAGCACGCCGCAGGCGAAGTTGCGCGGACGCGCCGCGCTCGGAACACAGGCCGCACGGTACTCACTGCCCCGCTGCGGCCGCGGCGACGAGGCTGACCCGGCGACAATGAAATTCTTTCTCATCCTGTTACTTCCGGGAAAAGTCATACGAAATAAATTAATTAAGGGTAAAATAATGCCAAGTCCACAGGTGTAAGACCCTTCCTGCGACCTCAGAATGATTCCAGGGCCTATTTCCCAGATTCACTATCAAATAAGAGAACTTCTAAAAATATCTTTAAAATTGTCCCACAGCACTTTGAAAGTAGAGAGAAGCTTGGCTCTGATACGTGAGACCATGGCGATTTTTTTCTATTTTTGTAAACTCCACTTAGATTGATGGAATCTGACACCTTTTTAGGAAAAAAATTCAGTCGAAAGGGGCACATAAACCACTTTACATATTCTAATCATATGGTTTCATTAAGAGAACAGCTGACAAAGTTATACTTGTATTTTTTATAGAAAAGCTATGTCTTTCTCAGGTTTTTCTTTTTTATGCCAGAAGAAATTTTACAGAGGTATCATTATAATTAAGGAGGTAACAAAAGATACTTCAACAGTATTAAAATTAAAAAAGGTAATATCATCTATTAATTTTTTACAATTCTACTTGTATCATTTCTCCTTAGAAATATCGTAATAAATCATATTTATCAGAATCAGTACAGTGTTATTATATGCTTATGTTATATGTTTTTAATTACAAATCAAAACACTTGTGGATGTCAATAAAAAAACAGATTGTAGGATTTTAATTTTGTTAACAAATTGATAAAACCCAGATTTTGCTAGACTGCATATATATTTTTAAAGGGCTTGATTCTAGATGACCAATAACGTTTTCGCTTTTACTTTTTCTATGAACAAGAATAACCAGATTTCACACCAACAAATGCTGTATAATTGAAAATAAGTTACCTATTTTTTTGCTTCAATACTGCTTCCATCTATAGAATCTTGCATGAAGCTGAAATTATTGTACCAATTTGCTAAAAAGCAATTTTAATCATTTTCCAGGCTTTGATTTCTATATTTGCATTTTCATGAATGTTTATTAACTTATTGTTGAGTTTGAAGGTACATATTTGTGGATTAACGTTATCAAATTTAAATGTGTGTGATACCCCAGTGAGCCGGAAACCTAGTTACTAGGTTGCACCTGCTCACGTAATTGATTTCTATATTCACTGGGATTCTGGAACACTAAATGCATGAGCGCTTATCATTAAGGAAGTTTCACAGGCCTTGAATTTTGTGTTCCAATGATCCACAAACTCTGTAAAAGAATATTAAGACAGACTTAACGCTTGCTTTGAATATCATGAATAGCTGTTGTTTTTCTCTCTGAGCCATGGGAATGAATCACTGTATATTTGCATTAGAGCATTCACTTCCATTTAAAAATTATGTATTTTATCATGTGGAAGAAATATTAGCTGAAGATTAAAAATTTACATTATCTAAGAAACCTCTCATGCATTTGAATAAATGATTGTTTAATAAACATAAATATTCAATATAAGTATACATTTTTCTCAACCCAGCTTTCACTTTTGTATTTATATAATCATACTCATTTGGGTTGAGGTATGGCCAAGATAATTTTCCACAAATTATCATAATACACCACTAGATTAATATCCAGTGATATCAAATATCAGATGGATAATTGGTTACAGGTGTTTCTTGGTGGACTAATTCCATGTAGCAATAAAAATGTCAATTTCTCCTAGGCAGAATTTCCCAAAGTGTCTCAAAGTTAGTAGTTACACATTAATAGGAATTTCGGTGATAAAAATTCTATGTCTTCATAAATTTTTCAAATTAAGGGATTAACAAGGTAAAAAGGTGATTTTTTTTTTTTTCTTTTTTCCCCAGCAAACTTCAAGGCATTTGCTAGGCCAGTACACGTTACTTTTAACCACGAATTTGTTCACCTTAAATGTGTGTGTTGGTGAGTATGTAAAGAATGCTGTGTTTCTAGAATGTTGTGTTTGTGTAAAATATGCTTTGGGAAACACTGCACTATCCATGTTTCTTTGATGAAGATAAAGTTCTTTTCATATCTTAATTTGTATAAAATTATTGTAGAATTACCATGCCTAAAATCATGAAGTAAAACTTTTCAGGCTCCATTATTTGTTGGCACCAGTGAGCTATTTTTATTTAATTTTAAAAAATCAATATTGACATATTCGCTCCAGGAAATTTCAAGTGTAAGACCAGTCCCTACTTTTTCACAGCAATTACCCTATTGTCAAAACTCCACTTCTCTCTTTA